>NC_133822.1:66609282-66912312 GCF_047830755.1 Zonotrichia albicollis
CCGTCCTCTAAGAATTGGCAAAACTTCAGAAATGAATGAAATGTGCCTTTTAAAAATTTATAAATAATTGCCCATATGTGTTCTGGATTAATTTCAATTTTTGTATTCAAATAACAGCTGCTATAAAATTCTTTCTAAAAAAAAAAAACCTGTATATCTGTATCTGTGGTTATCCATTGTGATGATAATGGAAAAAAGCATGGGTGAAAAATGTGACAGTAAATCTTAAAATCATTATGCAAGACAAGTCCATATGAAACCAGCTTTCCTCTGCTCAGTATAACAAACAGTTTTTAAATAAATGAGTTAAATTTATGTGACTGTATCAGCTACCCAAATGCTGTATGACTCATTGGGAAGTTGTCACAGTAAAAATTCTGCCTGCTTTTCTAGGAAACGGCAGGAAGCAGATCACTTTGTGTTGTGAGGATTCATAATGCTTCCAGTTTCTTTATTGCAAAATATTTCGATGCTCTGGTTGCAAATTGTAGGAAAGATTCTGGAAAATTAACTTTATTGAGTATAGGTGCAAGTATTTGAAAGCAATTTTACAGTGGAGTTATTTTCATGTATAACTTGAAAAAGGTGATTATTTAGTTTCTCACAAGTAATTTTTTTCTTTTGCCCAGTATGGTGATACAACAAGATATTTGTGATTATCCTATGAGCAGAATACTTGCAGATTTTAGGAAAACTAAACTCACACCAGATGATTTCAGTAATGACTTGGACAGCAGCAGTAAATGATAAATAAAGAAGTCACAAATTAACAGGCAAAATTCAAAATTTGTTTTCATGAGTAATATTTAGAGTGGTTATTTTTGTCACATTTTTTCTCATATAAAGTTACAAAGATACATATTTATTAAATTAATGATTATATCTAAAATAATTTACCCTGATCTCCTGAAAAAATTGTGTATCCATAAGAGCATTACTGAGAACAGTCCTCTAGTTTATCTTGATTCATGGTATCACTTTATGAATGGCTAGTAGAAATAAGAACATTTTATCTTTTCCTAAATGTCTTTTGAAGTTTATGGTCATTGAAAAATCCATGCAAATAAATTGGTGAGGTTAACGGTATATTCAGGTCTCATAAAGAGTATGAAAGCATAATGGTGACTTAAATTCCTCTAGAAACAACAAGAGATGAGATGGAAGACTTTGCTAACGCATCTCAGTTTTTTCTCATTCAGATAAATGTGTCCATATCATCAGAGAAGAATATCAAAACATCAATCTATAGTTTCTCTAATACTTTTTCTTAAAGGATGTTAGGCACAAGGCTGGCTCCATCAGAACTATTTCAGGACTCTCTTCTGACAGCCACTGGAGCCCGTTTCCTCAGGGACCCAGGGTTTGCCCAGGATGAGGGACACAGTTGCCACTTTCCTGTTTCCAGGCAGAACGTGAAGTGAATTTCAGTACATATCCCAGAACCTGAAGTGAATTTCAGTACATATCCCAGAGACACACACAGACACACACGTGCAGGACAATGGCACAGCCAGCCACACAGGCTTGTCACAGAAAAGGCACTCCTTCAACAGTACCTGCATACAGGACTCACAAAAATAAAAGTACTGACACCCAAAACCCCCTGCTCTTGGGCTGGCAGAGGCTGGATTTTACTGATACAGGCATAAAACTCTCTGGATGCTCAGGCATATTTGTGGGTCCTCTGAGTACACAGCCCCTCTCTGGCACCCCTGCCTTCAGCCCAGCCCCCTTACTAATGGTTCTCCTCATGTACTGATCCACCTTGCTGCTGGCTGCACACACACCGCTTGCATATTCGTCCCACAGGCACCCCACAGCCCTGGATTGAATCCTCTCCCCACCTGGTATCTGTGGCCCAGCCTGAGGCTCTCCTCTTGCTTGCTGGATCAGCTTGAGGTTTTCTAGCAAATGCCTACAGACAGCTCAAGCATTCCAGGTGAGATAAAGACGCTTGGAGCTCCAGCAGCCAATACCCAGCACATGGGCTGCGTCCTGAGGACCTGCTACAGCTGCCAGCACTGAGATCCGCAATCACACCAGTGACCCCACTAACTGTTTTCTGGGATACACACCATTCCTACCCCATTGTTGGAGGTTGACAACCTCCACTGCTCCAGTGGCTGGCTTCAAGACTTCACTCTCTCTCATAGCTGACCACAGGCCAGAGGCACCCACACTTTCTATCCGACCCCAGTCACCTGCATCAGCTTTTTTTCACACACAAAGTCCTCACAAGGAGCTGGCACATTGTCCTTGCAGCACACACACAGAGGATAGGGAATGATGCTATGCAGAGGTTTAAGAAGAAGCTACAAGAAGGTAGGATAGACTGTGGTGGTCAGACACAGAACTCAGTCACACAACTGTACTGACCAGTTCCACTTTTCACACAACATCACTTTTGTAGCCTTTTCCATGTGTTTCCCCCTTAGCTCCCTAACTTGCTTCTTTCATCATACAGTCTCACTGATACACTCAAACAATCTCTCAGGTTTGCAAATTCCTCCTTTGCCTGCTCCTTGGTGATGGCCCATTCATTAATGCTACTACTGACCAGGTCAGTTTCTTTGCCTCCATACTGGCTGTTAGTTTTTAGCTTTGTATATTTTATCTATGGCTTCCTTCTTTGCATCAATATTCCATTTGCCAATGTCCTTAATCAGATAATATTATGGAAATAAACATTTCTGTGTTCCATTTACTCTTACCAGCTCATGTTTCTGGCTTGTCAGGTTTGTGTTTCTCTATGATCTTTCTGATTGAATATCCAAGTTGTCATTACTGGCAACTACACACTGTATTTGACCATGAGCTTTTAGCTTTTTTTTCCTGGCTCTGTATTTTTTCTGTGAAGGTCTCCAGAGGATGTGGCGCTAGATTCCCAAGTGGAAAAATTCACACCTTAAGAAATGGAGACAGGAGTTTCATGAATTAATGAATCATATATTTTTATTAAAATGTGTTAGAGTGATATTGTGTGTTTTCTGGAGGTGGTGATGAAGCAAATAAAATTCCTACATTTCCCCTTTATTATTTGATTAATCTTTCTGTGTGAATTTTATCTCACTGTTTTCTCATGTTAAAATTAATTAATTAATTGAAATATTCTCAGTTAAGTATTTAATAAGGGTCTCAAAAACTCACAGAGAAGTAGGCATGGGGAAAAGGAGTCTTCTCTTTTTGCAACTCAGAAATTCTTCAGGTAATAAAAGTATGAGTCCAATATCTGCTGTTTCAAGAAAATAAAAATAAAGGTAGTCTGAAATATTCCGACTTTATACCCCTAGGAATTTGAGAAAAAAGCTAAGAAAAAAAGGTAACCTCTTGTCAGGATGTTTAAACTCAGAGGAATGATTCCCTTCTGCTACTATAATACTGCATTGGTTGAAAAAAAATTGCTATTTTTAAGGTTGGCATTCTAGATTAAGGAGGCCTTTATTGCAAATCTTAGATGAACACAAAGAACAGTCATATGTGCATATTTCTACAGAAAAGTTTCACTGAGAACCCATGAAGTATGTGCATCCAAATGGAAAAAAAATACTCTCTGCTTCCATCTCCTGGTGGAGAGACACAAGCAGAGTTTCATTTGCATAAAATTTTTATTCATAATTCCTTCAGTGACACATGGGAGTGATCATCACTATACACAAACTCATAATTAGTTGAGAATTGGAATTGCATGGAGAGAGGTGACAAGGGATTTCTTTCATGTAGCTAAAGGAACATCTGTGAGGCAAAGACTCACAGATGTTGGAGCATCCTGCAAGTTATTAGTTGTCAGGCCCTGCAGACAATGTGCTATCGAGAGGTGAAATATAGGTGTTTCTTAAATGAATCTACAGAGAGCAGAAGAAGAGCTAAGTGAAATCCAGTGATAATTTTCCTGACATTTTTGCAACAGGATAGCAAAGTCACATTTCAGTGTTTCAAGACCTCTTATTCATTAATAGCGAAAGAAGCATGGAGCTTAGTTGATCAGAAAAGGTGTTGTTTGGCTGTTTTGGTTTGTTTATTATTTTTTAATCTCATAGATATTCCATCCAAACCAAAAACTTGTCATAGTGACTTTTTTGAGAACAATTCATTTTGATTGAGAAAATTAGTAATTTAGAATATTTTAAAAGCTTCTCTTGCTACAAATTTTGGCATAGTATTAACTTGTGTTTGACAGTCAGCATTCTATGAATCACAGACTGCATCTGTATTATGAAGTTATTTCACTGTGCTCTAGTCTCCTTATCATGCCTGCAGGGATGTGTATTCCCATATTACCCAACAGACAATGTAGGTAATTTCGTTTCTCCAGCTTTAAAGCATCTTCCAGCACAAAGCTAATTTTCTCCACTCAGGCCATCCTTCACAACAGCACATTACATACTTTCATGCTACTTTTGACAATGTACCTGTCAGGGTTTCAGCACAGTGTTAGAAAACAATCTGGAGAGTTGCAGAAGCTTTCTCACTAGTCATTTTTTTGTCCTAGGTATCAGCACACAAATGCTGGTAGGGTTCAAGTACCTGTGGGAACCTTGTGTTGTTTCAAAATCTTGCTGTCGGGAGGATTCCCAACAGTATTACAAGGAGGTCACTTGCCATATCTGCCATATGGTCAACACTTTGCAGATGGTTACCGTCACTCTCAAATTCTTGTTATGAGCACAGGGGAACACCGACTGTGTGCAGAGCCAAGTCTTTATTGTTCATGCACTTGATGTTTTACAGTGTGAATAAAATATAGCAAGAAGTTCTTGTTAGTCCAGTTAAATTAATTTTAACACTGATAGTCAAAATTATGTAACCAGTATAGAGAATTATCCATGATAATGAATTAAAAATTGTTCTTTTCCAGTAAGATTTAGATCTTTGCTACTGTTTCCTGCATTTTGTTCTGACTCTCACAATGTTCCTCTAGTCTTAAGTTTAATGGCGTGAGCTGGTCTTCCTCAAAAAGTCTTAATAAAATGTGTGGGTGAGTTACGACAAATCATCCTTACTTCTTCCTCTAGGAAGATTTCTATGCTCGTAGTGGAATACTTCTTCCTACACATATTTGAATCTGATTTTAAGTTAGTTGTGAATATTTTCTAAGACAATCTGCTCCATTGCTCTTTCTTCATTGCTAAAAGTTCCAAAGTCACTTGTGGTTCCAGTACCATCCCAAAGTACAGACTCATATGAGTCATCTCTGTTGTAGGGGATCAAGAATGACTCACCAGAGAATGATGGTTCATTTGGATGGGCTCCAAGTTCAGCACCTCTGCAATAATAGGTGCTAAACAGAGACTACCAACTAAAAAATATAGGAGGAACTCCCTATGTGGAATTTGCCTGTTTTGTCATGGAGTTGTACAAAGACACAAGCATGGTGTATAAGCTAGGGAGGCTAAATGCAAAAGGATTTTAAACTAATTTTTTATTTAAGTATGTGCTGATGTGCACTACAAGCTAGATATGTCCATGTGCAAATCTGTAAATAAGGCCCCATCTGTGATGGAAAAAACTGAGCTCAGACCCTGGTACATGCAAAAATGACCTCACAAACCTGGTCCACAAGTACTCAAAACCAGCTGGACTGAACCCCTGAGTGCCCGGGCAGGTTGCTACTTTGATATTCTCCATTCTCCAGTCATTGAAAATGGAACCTCATTTAATTTATTTTGTAAGATCTCTGAAGAGCTAAAAAGAATCAAAACCTTAAAATGACATAATAATTAGTCTAATATAAATTAACATTGCTAGACAGAAAGGACAATCTACATTTGAAAAAAAATAGACTTTGTGACTTTTTAATCTTCAAATCTTCCTAGTCAAAAGCAAAGCAAACTAATGGCAAGAAATAGGCATTCTCCTTAGCACTTTAGCATTAGACTTTCCTTTATAGTTATACATTTACTAGAATTTATTTTGGAATTCTAAAGAAATCTCCAAAGAAAAATTGGTTTAAAAATTCTCAAAAAATCATAGATTAGTTTAACAGTGTCTGAATTTGAAAGTAAATTATATGTCAAGAACAATAAAATAGAAACAGAAGAGCCTTAATAGACTATAAAAAATTAGAACCAAAGTCTAGAATGGACAATATAATACATATTGAATGCATAACAGTAGCACATATTTCTTTCGATATAAGTGAAAACTGAAGTGTTTTGTTTCTTTTTAAAATTTATTTATTTTCAGAACTCAGGTAGCATATCAATAGACATCTTGATAATAAATCTTTCTGATAGGAAGTCACCACCTTTTGACATCCCTTTAGATAGGGTTACAACACTTTGGCAACAACAGGAGAAGTCAGATCCAAGCATCTGTAGATGCTCCAGATGGTTTTCAGCTAATGGTGGTGTGAGGAACTGACTTCCAAGCATAGCCCCTGCAGTTCTTTCACTCTGCAGTCATAAAAGTGTCCTGACAACAGCAGGCAGCTCCCACCATGCTGTGCATTAAGAGAGCAACCACAGAAGGTGCCCTAAATATTCATAGTGTCGAGAGCAGCACTCGGGGTACGAAGTAACTCATATTACTTCATATTACTCCATCATAATGAAGTAATAATGGCTGTGAAAGACACCTTAAGAAAATGAATCTGAAGAACTTGCGATGCCCATAAATGTAAACAGAAAGATATATACTAATAGTTTAAGATAATCTAGGGACTCTGGTGTATAATATATGCTTTCTTGTCTTTGGAAAACTCTGTGGAACACTGCTCATTATTACTACCAAGAGTAAATGCATGACACCCAAAGAGGCCATTTGTTGAGTTGGATAATATGCAGAAAAACCCCATTTTTGGCATAAAAACTCCCCTTCCAAGTTCTTCTCACAATGACAATATTTTGTCCAACTCAAAAATGCCCACTTAAATTTCACTTTGCAAATTAGGGAGACTTTTCACACAGTTTAAAGGAATTTTATGAGGATTGATGATGACTCCAGAAAATAGTAGTGCTGAACATATGTATGGTTGATGTTTCTAAATAATTCTCTTTTTAAAATAAAACAAGAGATTCTTTTAAGCTTATATAACTATTTTTAATTTTTATAAATTAAAAACAAAACTTAGATGTCTTTATGCTAATTACAGGAGTTAAAATTAACTAAACATCTGCCCACTTTGCAGTATGGTTTTGATTAAGGAAAGATTGCACTAAGGAGAGTGTCTATGCTGCAGATACAAACGTCTGAGGCAAGTTTATGTACAGAAAGCATAAAACATTCTAGTCAGTCTAACTACATAGACAAAGTGTTCTGGGTGGCTTAGTTTACCCAGCCAATCAGTCAATGCTGCAATGGTTAACATGCTTCTAGTATTCAAATTACAGCATAAAATTTTTTTCTGCATTCGTAAACTACACTGAAATCTGCAGAAGACCTATAACCTGAGAAGAAATGGCCACTATAGATGCTAAAAGGAGTTTTTCACAGTTTTTAAAAGGTCTTAGCTACTTTTTAGACCAAGTTTTTTCCCATTTAATAACAAAAGTTATGAGAGAACTCTGGGTTTCTTTGCAGACATGAGTAGGAAGGATGCACTAGCAGGTGTATACCATAAACCATCAGTTGGCAGGGAAGAATCTTTTTGCTGTTTTCACACACTTCTTCCTACACCTATTTTGTTGTTTGACTCATACCCATTGTCACAAGAACACATGGTACAAAAATAAGGTTTTGTTCATATGATATTTCCCATGCAAGGGATTTTTTTTTGTCTATATCACCCAGTAGATTTTTTATCACCTCCAGAAATCAGTAGAAAAACTGCTTTTTAACAGCCTGATTCACAATTTTAATATTCTGATTGTGAATCTGATTTTTAACATTCTGATTCAGAATCAGAATGATTGTGAATCACAAAAGACAACTCAACTATTTATGGTTTTTGGCATAAGGACTCTTCTTAATTGTCGGTTTTTCGGCTGTTTGAAGGGCCTGGAAAGGCCCGGAGTGGCCTTGGGACAGCCCGTGTATCGAAGGACGAGAAGAGGCTTCTGTTCTTCTTTCGGTTTTTATGTTTATTAATTGTTTATCTAAAAGATTTTCTTTCGGCCCGACAGAAGTCTGCTCAGCAGTCAGCCATGAGCACACTGTGCTGCCCTCCAGGCAGCCACCTATCTTTATACCCATTGTTACGTGTACAGTATTTATCATTTTTCCCCAATACCATTTATTCTTATTGCCCGGTGCACTTTCAGTAATAACCAATCCAAAAGTGCCACCATCACCAAAGAAGATGGAGGAGAAGAAGAAGAAGAAGAAGGACAGGACACGCCCCAATTCCTCCATCTTACTTCTCTAAACCCCCCTGTACATAAATCCTAAACCCTGTGTCTCACCCTCTAATTAACTAATCCCTTCACCATTCACCCCGGTGAAGTCCTCCTATCCTCATAAAGGTGTCGTCTCTTGTGTAGGGTCAAAGTCCATCCACCAGACACTTCTGGCAACATTCCAGGACTCCCGAGCCCCCCAAGGGTGGTCTCGGTGGCCCGGCACCTCAGGACTGAGGTCCTGAGATCCGACACTTAATCATCTCTTCTTCAAATCCATTTGGATAATGATAATATGTATGACAATAACATTAAAATATCTTCCTTTACTTCAGCCCATTTTTATTTACTTTAATATGGCTAAAGAAAGTTAAGAACTGAGCTCTACATTACAGCTAGTTATATAAAGATTTTCAGAAGCAAGGTAATATAGCACCTTTAATACATTTTAAAATTTGTTCTTTATTCCCCTAGATTTTACACTTCTACTCACAACAGGATTACAGTTATAATCACTGAAACATTTTATTCCTTCTTAGTTTTGTATTTACATGCCTTGATAGCCCAACTTTAACAGTCACACAGATCACCTTAATATAAATTAAAAAAAAAAAACATAGTCACAGAAAATTTACTGTCTTCTCTTTATCATTCCACTTACTTTTGTTATCAAAAAATGTTTTCACATCAACAATTGTATGTTAAGCCACCATGACTGGGGAATTAAAAATTAATCACTACAAAGTTCTGCAACTGTTCAGTTTAAATGGAATTTAATGGACCTCTGTGATCAAGCTTTCTTTTTCTGCCACGGGATGTGAACTTAAAATAAATATGTAATAACTTATTCTTATATTGGACTTTAAAGTTGTGCCAAAGAGATAGATACAAAGCCAAAAACTGTGTCAAATTTTGTTGGTACTATAAAAATATTAACAGACTTTTAAAAAACTGTTTGGCGTCAGAAGAAAACTTTTATGTTTAATTGACTTTTCATTAAAAAATGAAAGTTTATAAATATATTAGACTTTTTTCTGATTAGTGGTTATTTTCTCTAAAAATATTTCTTAGCAACCATGAATGTGATTTTTTTTCCCAAAAATATTTTATTATGCAACATACAGGAAACAAAAAGAAGCAAAAGAAAAAGCTTTTTAATATATTGAATTTATAAGTACTCATGGTTTTGTTGGTTATACATTTTTACATGTAAATAAGAATAAAAGTCATAGTCCAGAAAGTGTCATTTTTGCCATTCCCAGTAAAAAGCAGAGGGAGGGTTGCAGCACACAGAGGGGATCACTGCTCAACAAAATAAGACCCCTTGGGCTGAAACGGGGGAGGCTGCAGGGCCACACTCACGCTCAGCTTTGAGCACTCAGAGGGCACCAGCCCATGGGGAGGTGACACAAATGAAACCAAACAGATCCCAGTAATGAGGAGTAGATGATCCCCACCATGAATATTATATTTGTGCCTCAGGAAAGGACTTTTATTTTATATCTTCTGTGAGTCTTCCTAATCTCAATGATTTTTCTGCAGATAAAATACAATGCTTATAGTATATTTCCATTTTAAAATATGTTTCTCTGAATATCATATTATGTTGATGCCTTGTTTATATTATCCTTGATACTAGTAAGGCAACATTTGCTCAGTTTCAGTTGAAAGAAAATTCTCCCAGCCTTGCAAAATAATCCTGGAATTCAAGAGTTAATTTATATCTTTTAATGTCTTATATTAAAGTTAAGAATGAGGTCACACTTTGTCATTGAAATTAAAACTTATTTAGTGGTTTTGAGATGAAGTACAAGCCTCACTAGAATTTAACTTACTCCTTCAGATTTCTATCAGGTCTTGAAAGATAATGTAGACTTTTTTTCCCCTAAGAAATAAGCAGCTATGACTGCAAAATACATATATAATTATGCATATCCTTTCAGTGAGAAATCAAACCGTACAAGTATTTGTTTTGTTAAACAATTCACATAGTAACAAGGTCTGTTTGTGTCTACTCATCATTCCCAAATATTGCAATTAATTCTCTTAAATGGTACTCAAAAAAATATGAAATTAATTCTCAATCAGGGTTAAAGCAATTCATTAAATAAAGTGACTCTCCCTTGAATAATATAACACTAGTATTTGGACAACTGATTAATTGAGATGATTTTGCTTTTACCTGGCTGCTTCAAATTAGATGACTGGCACTGTATCATAACTTAATAAAAATAGTTCAAAAACAATGAAGGAATCTAATGTATTATTTTTATTTGCATAATGTTATCAGTGGAATAACCTAACAGATACGGCAAAAATCTGAAGAAAACAGGTCCATCGCAATTATGTAAATTATCCCATAGTGCAAATGGCCTTTACTTGTTTGACAATTTGAGAAAGGAAGAGAATAAATTAAAATGAAAATCAATTTCTAGCTCCTTGATCACAGTTTGATGGTCATTTATACTTAAATTTGCTGTAAGCAATTTATTTTAAGAGTACAGAGGACATGAATAATTTCTGTTTTCTAGAAGTGAAGATTTTATACTGTTTTCTTTTATACAAATGAAGTTATAATTATATCTTGAAAGAGGAATTTAAATTATAACAGTTTGCCAAGATTCAGAGGTCTGAATCTCAATTCTACCTTTTGCATACATTAGGAGAACTACTCTTTGGCTCTAACTCTTGAATTCACTTTACAAATGAATTCACTTGTGACCATACATAACTGAGAAAAAGAACCCTACCAGCCCTTTTTGAAATAGTGAAACCCTAAAGCTTTCAAAGTCTGCATTTTAGTCCCCAGCTAAATATGCAAAATGCTGACTACCTTTTGTTTCAATGGCAGCTGTTAGAATCAATTCAGGAAGATGCATGCTCAGAGCAATTCAGTGAACCATGGAAAAATTTATTCCTGGTTTTAATAGGCACTGGGTTCAGTTTCTCATGGAGCATTTCACAGATTTATTTGAACATGCATAGTTAAATGATGAACAGAACAGAGAATTCAGTAATATTCCTTTCTTATTTAAATTCTGTGCTTTTCATTATGGTTAACTTTTTGTTGTCTTAATTTTTTCAACAGAGTGAAAATATTATTTTTAAGTTTTCTAACTATATGACAATTGATTAAATGATATTTGATTAATGCCATATACAATTAATTTCTATTATCATTGTCACTGATTGTGTTGGAGAAATATCAATCACTGTAATATATCACAACAGAAAAGGGGTGATTCACTTTCTGTTGATAGTTTAAAAGTATATAATTTCTTTTTTTCACTCCGTTCTCCAAAGATGTGCCCTGAATTTATGAAATACCTTATTTTGCAACTCAGCCTAATATATATGTTGTCTCATGACAACATTATGCCTAATAGCCCCATTGGGGGCCCAAATTAGGCAACATTAGACACAATATCATTGGGATGAGCCCAGAGGAGGGTCACAAAGATGATCAGAGGGCTGGAGCACCTCTCCTATGAGGACAGGATAGAGCTGGCATTGTTCTGCCTGAGAAGAGAAGGCTCTGAGGAACATTTATAGCACCTTCCAGTAGCTGAAGGGAGCCTGCAAGAAAAATGGAGAGGGACATTTAACAAGGGCATGTAGTGGTAGGACAAGGGGTAACTGCTGCAAACTGAAAGACAGTGACCTTAGTAACAGGTTTTAACTTTTTGTCAGCCCTAAATTGCCCAGGAAATTGGACTAGCTGATTATTGTAGGTCCCTTCATATACGTGGAAGTGTGGTTATCTGTAATAGTTTTTCTCTTCAAATACATCTAAGATAACAGCAGAGGGGAAATTTGTACATGAGGAAGTATGGGGAAGTACTAGTGTGCCTGAAGGAACATCCTCAGCAGGGTTGGGACTTGACAGAGCTTTCAAGTTCAGCTCATGTTTATATCAGAGCAGGACTATTTCTGGGTAACATGAGGCAGGCAGCTTAATTATATATACACATTCTTAACATTTTTTACATTACCATATAATAATACTTGTGCTTCATTGTTCACATTTACTTCTTTCCTACTTAAAAATCGCATTTTTAGAGTCAAATGGTACTAAGATAAGAGGTCAATTTCTAATTTTCTCATTGTATAGACCTACTGATCCTGAACACAAACCTTTTATGGAAATGGTATTACAAAATAGTTGTTGATATTCCAGCAGGTGTGGTATTAAAATAAAATTAAATTTCAGCTTTTCCCTATTAACTTTAACAAAATTTGTTTAGACCCATTTATATATTAAGCATTCAGCTTCAACACCACACAATATTTCTAAATGTTTATAAAAGTAAAAACATATGTTAAAATCTTCTCAAGACTTTAAGCCAAAATGTTAAAATTTTTAAAGGACCTCCCCAAAAGGAGGACAGAATGTTACCAAACTATAGAAACTCTAAAATTAATAATGACTAAAAAATGAGAAATTGAAATTGCTCTAAAAACCCCCCTAAATTTAATAATCATTAAAAAATTAGAAACTGAAATTGCTAGTGTAAAACTCCTCAAAAACATCCTGCAGTAACCGATATGATGTGTTTAGTCAACTTCTAGGCAAAATTAAGGGAGCATATTTAAATTGTGTTAAAAAAGAAGGGAAATTTACGTGTTTATGTTTAGCATTAGAGTTGCAAAACAATCTGTAAAATTCAAGGTATTTAACAATTAATTTTGTTACCTATCCAGCTTTCAAAGTGTTTAGCACTTTTAAGTAGGTCAGTTCTTTCTTTATTCCAGAGATGTAAGCGAAGGCTAAGAGGCATGCTTATGAAAGCATTTGCTATACTCCTTTCTTGTTAAAGCTGGATTGCCAGAGCATTTTTCCATTTGTCAATTTTCCATTTCCATTTGTACCTCAAAACACACAAACGATAAATCTGATACCAGTACTTGACAACAGCAATTAAGGTATGGCCATTTTATTTGCACAGTCTCTTAAAAAAAAAGATTCAAGTCCTGCTCTAAGGCACTAAATCTGCTAATACACACACACCAACATTAATTGGATACATTATTATAAACAGGATGTTAAACCCCTTGTATGTTACTTTTAAGCTTTGATTGATTGTCTCTGTTTCACTCAAGCCCTTGTATATATATCTTTTGAGAACTGTACTAGACCTACATAGAATTAAATACTCCTCACTCACAATCGACTCATGGACTCTTGCAATATTTTTAGAAGACAGATTTAATTTTTAATAAATATGCATTATTCTTAAGCAATACTTTTTTCAAATCAGAGCTTAAATTATTAGATTATCTGATTAGCAATCAGAAAGAAATTAGTCACAAAAGAACGATGTTTACTAATTTTTATTTCTGGTTTCTTACACCATATTAATTTATCAAAAATTTTCATGTAAAAAGAATTTAGAATAATGGATTAAACAGACCAGGTTTGATAAGGGAAGCAGAAAAGTTATTATAAATATATTTAAATATGGATATTGTTTTGTTTGGTGCTTTTGATGGGGTTTGGGGCTTTTTTTTGTTTTTTGGTTTTGTTTGGTTTGGCATTTTGGGGGGGTTGTTTGTTTATATGGGGTGTTTTTGTAAACACTGATATATTTTTCTGATGTTCTAAGAGGGTGTACTGAATCTGAGTGGAATGGAGACAATTTTTTTGATAGCAAGCCACATGATGCTATGTTTTAATTTAGATTTGTGACCAAAGCAGCACTGATAACACACCAGTGCTTTAGCTATTGGTAGATCAGCGCTTGTTTCCCTGTTTCTTACTCTGCCTTCATTAGTAAGTAGGCTGGGGATGCATCAAAAGTTGGGAGGAGAGACAGCCATGAAAGTTTACCCCATGAAAGTTACCAAAGAGATATGTCATGGTATGTGTCATCAAGCTTGGGGGTGAGAAGGAAGAGCAGGTGGGGTTTGGGTAGGTATTCATTGCTCAGAAACTCTCTGGACATTTACCTACTTGTGGGAGCCAGTGAATGACTGTATGTATGAATATACAGTCAGCCTCAGCATCTGCTTTTGTGGAGGTTTCAGTTAGTTGTCTCCTCTCTCTTTCTTTTTATTTTTTTTTTTTTTTAACTCTTTAAATTATCTAATCCCAGAAGTTTTCTTGTTTTTGCACTTCCTGATGCAGCAGTTGCTGTGGTCACGCAGTCAGGTGGATTACTCAAAACTGTAAATGGGCTTCTAAATAAGAGTGTAAAAATTTGGACATGTTCAGTACTGCTCATAACTATTTAAGAGAAAAACAGAAAAAGCTCAGTGAAAGTAAATTAACTTCCATCCTCATATATTCATTAAGAACATAATTTTCAAACTTGAAGAAAATTAGGAAACTCTCAAAGCAAGAATAAAGATGTTGTTTTCAAGTGGAAGGACAGCTTCAAGATTTAACTGAGAAATATGAACTTGAAAAAATCAAATTATGTTTGAAACTATAAAATGTGGAATAGTGGCAATAATATTAAAATTTTTAGTTAAAACATATGAGTCCATGAAACATAAAAACCTCCATACTAATGCATCAAGTGTCCCATGAGATGATTTTTATAGCTTTTCTCCCTTCTGAAGATAAAATCAGGTTAAGCCAAATTTCAATGATTTTATTGTAAAGATTTCATTCTCTTTTCTCACTCCCAAAAGCAAGGTTAAAAAGCAAGACAGAAGAAAAAATTGCAGAAGGCATGTGCTATCTACTTTGTTTCCATTTCAATTCACTAGAGTTATTAATCTTAGCACAAAAGCCATTGAAATAGAAATTTATTATTTTTATTTAAGTAGTCTGTTCTCAATTTAAAAAAGTATTCTTGGGAATTATATTAATTATTAACCTTTGGTCAGGTTCATTTTTATATTTTATCTGCCTGTGTAAGAGGAAATGTTATCTGGTTCCACTGTAGCTGAAACCATACTGACATTGTGTGTTACAAATTAAAGCTTAATATTGTTGGCTGCTGAAAACTGATGAGGAAAGTGTGGGATCAATGCTTTAAAGTGTTCCTAATTTCAAGGGAACCAGGAAACTGAATGCAGCTATACCCTCTTCTAGCTTTGGAATTACATTAGGCCGTTCAGATGAGAGTTAAATCCCTGCCAGAATTTGGAGCAACCTCTTGTTCATGCCTCAGGCTGGTTTCTATCCTCTTCATTTATCCTAGTGTGGCTTGCTTTCTATGCCACTTTATTTCTTTGATACTTCCTACACTGTTATTTAGAAACTCTTTCTTGAAGCACTGTACAATTCATTACTTTTATATAACTATCTATTCCCATTTCTCTTTATATTTTTATAAACATTCCCCCTGTGATTCTTCAAAAAATCCTGCTTCTCCCACATCCCTGTTGAAGTATCAATGATAGCACAAAAATGTCTGTATGGAGGAAAGACAAAAACGCACAAAATAACCCAACTTACTGCTCTATCTCCCCACAGGATTAAGATAAAGTATTCAGAATTCCTTGATAATATTATTGAGATAATCAGTTTATAACTGTACTTTTTTACGTATCTTCCAGTAAAAAAAAAAATAATACTCTCTTCCTTTCCCTTCCAATTCTGTTTCTTTCCAAACACAAATGCGCTTTAAGTACTCCTTGGAATTTATCTTCAAAACATGACAGATTTGTGTCATGGTGGGAATAAATTCTACGAGGAGAATGGTTTCAGTGAGCTATCTGAAAACAAATCAACCACAATCCTGTCCTGATCTGCAAAGTGGCAAGGGAGGAGAGGAGAGGAGAGGAGAGGAGAGGAGAGGAGAGGAGAGGAGAGGAGAGGAGAGGAGAGGAGAGGAGAGGAGAGGAGAGGAGAGGAGAGGAGAGGAGAGGAGAGGAGAGGAGAGGAGAGGAGAGGAGAGGAGAGGAGAGGAGAGGAGAGGAGAGGAGAGGAGAGGAGAGGAGAGGAGAGGAGAGGAGAGGAGAGGGCGCATATGTCTTTTCTAACCAAGCCGGACCAGGAGATGGGCTCAAACAGTGTTAAGGGAAATCCTTGAAGAGTGTCAGCATGTTCCCTGGCCTAAATTTGGCCGTCAGTAACTTCTGCTTTTTCAAGTAGTTCTCAAGGATTAGTGGTTAGAAGAAAAGACATGAGTCTCTTTCCTTCAGGCCCTTTGGGTTAATCAGCTAGTCATCAGAGAAACACAGCGGAACCATAGCTGCTCTTTCTTTATAAATTTGTCCTCGCTGGAGTGCTTAGATAGAGAAAACAAGTCACTACAGCCATGGCCTGCAATATGCAAATATGCATTTTCATACCATGTTTTTATTCAAGGTTTTTTTCCATATTATAAAGAAAAAGCATAAATAATAATAATAAAATTTTTTTTCTTGTACCAAATGGAATAGAGAGCTATAGACACATATTAGTTTTGCTTCACTATTTCTAATTCCTAGAAGTTTTAATGAACAAACAACAGTTTACACCATCAGTGGGACACATTAAACCAAAACTACAGCAATTGTCTTGGACTCTGCATTACATTGTTCTGAATCATCCCCAAGCCAGAGAGATTATTTGGCTTTTGTACAGAATTATAAGAAATGAAACTTTCACCAACTCCACTTTTTCCTGCTTATCTCACTATCCTCCATCCCAAAATGATTGGGCAAAAAATTAATCTCACCTTCACCTTGTAAGGTACAGCTTATACTTGATAAGATTACTGAACACTTCTACACATTTTTCTGGGGTGATTATCCTCCATATACTCTTCCCCAGTTATAAATGCTAGTATGACAATTCTATGTTACTAATGAAATTTAACCATAATTCTTCTCTGTGTGTGGTTTTTTTTTTCCTCCTCAGAGATGACCAGAGGATTATCAGGTGATTCATAATGTGCCACACAGACTATCCATTTCTTGCTTTCAAGATACTACTATATTTCTAATTAAATGAGATGACTTTTTTCTTGCAGTCCACTAAAAATAGTCAAAGTGATATCTATTTAAACAATAGCAGCAAAGCATAACTTGATCAGATTGTAAGGCTGAGAAGGTTTGTTTTTTTTTTTTTTCTCTCTTTGTGGAAATTTGGAATAACTGAGCAGTTAAAATTCATGACCTACACTTTTGTGTCATTATTATTGCATTAGCATGAAATTATGGTTCTAGTTAGTCATAATTATACTCATAATTATTCAATTTATCACTATAGGTCCTCCTGGAAATTTTATTGGAAGAGTTATTAACATTAATAAATTGTTTTTCTTCATATCCATATTATTAATTCACCTCATGTGTGATATGAACTATCAGCCATAAAATTATTGCAAACTCTCTTCTCCGTGGAGTTGATTTAATGATGGAGAGTGTGATAACCTTTAGCTAGTTTTCTGGTGCAGCTGTTTGTCTTCACTGAAGGTAAACAGAGGAAGATATGTGGGCATTGAAATATTCAGACCCCAAAAAACCCAAGAGTTTTGACAGAATTATTTCTGGTTTTCTATAATTTGTGGGGGGGGGAAAAAAAAGAAAAAGAAAAAAGAAGAAAGAAAATAAGAAAATAAGAAAATCCTGATATTCATATGTCAATATTTCTAAGAAAAAGTCCATCAGTTTCACCTGACATATTTTCCAGTCAAAGACACAGAAATGTTTGTCAGAAGAACAGCTGACTACAGAATTTGACTCTTGCTTTGCAAGTACATTTTTCTGATGCCTTTAACTTGAATACATGGATGGGTCTTAACAAAATCACAGAGAAGTTTGCTGCTGAACTGTATCCAGAACTGATGTACCACAGCTATGTCAGTGTAATTGTTAAGAAAATATGACACTGGTTTGCAGAACCTAAATGAACACTGCACTATTGCATCTACTTACGCATTTTTTCAGTCATATTCTATTGCATATTGGTGTATAATTACTTACACTTGTTTATGTGAGAGACAGACAGACAGACAGACAGACAGACAGATAGATAGATAGATATTTATCCTGGCTACTTTCTTCCCCATCTGCTGCCTTTCTGACAATCTTACCTATAAATGGGAGGGTCATCATTGTCCACTTACCCTAATATGTGACACTAATAAAGCAAGAGACCCAATTCCTTTTTCACTCACTGAAATAAATGTCCAGTTATTAAGTCATATGATATTTTTTTTAAATGTTGATTCATCCCAACATTTAGAATTATTTTAGGAGAAATCCTTTTTGAGAAGAAAAAAAACTAGCTGGAGAAAAAAATGTAGGTTTTTTAAATCTATATGACAGTAAGCAGAGGAACAGTCATTTTTTGCCTTGTCCTATGATTCTTTTAAAACCATTATCAATGACCACATTACATAAAAATCATTTTATTAGCAGTCAATTCCAATTTCTTTCCAATATAAGAGGGAAAAATATTATAATTGATGCATAATCTGGCATTTATTAATGAAATTGCTTATTTATGTCTTATATTGACATTGAAGTTGGGGCTTTTGGGTTTGGAGTACTTTTGGCTGTTCCTTCTCTTCTTCTTTTTTTTTTTTTTCTGGAAATATTAAATTATAATTTCTGTTGTGTCCATACTTAAACAAGGAATATAACTGGTCTGTAATTCTATTCTGCAATATAAATGTATATATGAGAGAGGAAACACATTCAAAAGGCTTTTAAGATGTAAAAAGGTGGTTTCAAATAGCAACAATAATAATGTGTCCCCCTTTTTTTTAAATGGATTTTCCTGACTTGTGAAGAATTTATTAATAAATTAGTTATATAATAGTTTTATTAATATTTTTAATGCAATAATGTCTCATTGTAGAGACTGGCATGGAACATTAATGTAGATATTGCCTCCCATATATTATTTCCACATTGCGTGCTATCTGGCTTATGTAGCAAGTAAATTATTCAGAAACTTATAATTAAGCTTAAATTATTGCAAATCAAAGGGTATAATCATATTCAGTAATCATATTCAGTAATCATTGACAACATAAAAGAAGCAAGGAAGATTACTTCCTGTCTAGCTATACAGGATAATGAAAAAATTAATACAAACAGATTATAATATATATATACTTTAAAACTAAGATAACAATGAGATAATAATATAACTGAACATTTTAAAAATCTTGTTATTTCAAGTCTTCCTTGAATTAGTTTCCACTCTGAGAATAAAGGTTTTGTGGATCTGCTGTGATTCCTATTAGTCAGCTCTGAGGCAGAAACATCTTAACCAGAGCATAAAGAAACAGATTCACTAATACTCTGCTTGCTTTGCAAGATGGAAATTTTGTGCATATGTGTACTATTCTGACTTTCTTTGTCAAATTAATGCACTATTCTCCAAATAAAAATAATCATCTAAATCATCTCAGTGAAGGAGTACTTTAGAGCATTTCCTATTTGAGAGCTGTTGCTGGAAGATTCTCTGCCAGGGAATCTTTAGATGTAGTTAGTGTTTTTATTCACTTCAATTTATAATACCAAACATTTGTTAAGCCCTTGTCAGAATTGGCTGAGCCTTGCAACTTTGGGACAGATAAAGAAGAACAAATTAAAGATGCTTCTGTAATTGATATTGCTGACAAGGAAGTGTCACTGGAGTTACAGATGGATTCAGAGCTGACACGGAGAAAAAATACTCAAATAGTTCATGACTAAGTGCTTATTAAGGAGCAAAGTACAGATCAGGGAATATCAGAGAAAGCTGTTGGTGGTCAGTTTCAATCCAAGGAAGACAGAAGAAATAAGAAGAATTTGAACCCTAAGAAAGGGTCTGGTCAATAGAGATACAAGTCAATAGCATCCAAGTATGATCAAGGAGAAAACTGGCCTGTATTGAAGAACATGGGTGGGAAATGTAAATTGGAGGTTAGTTTAGAGGACAAGAATTCTGATAGAGATTATTCTTAGGACAGAGAACTCAAAAAATAAAGATTTAGGAACTCAATGCCTGAAGAGAAAACACCTAATATACAGCCACAAGTGAAACTAAAACCATAAGGAGAGACTTTAAGAAGGAGGCAAATGTAGAATTCACACTCATTTTGCAGAAAATAGAGACAGTTCTAACACAACAGATAAAGCTACAGCCAATGAAAGTAATTTGATTGGTCAAAGAACAATTTATAGCTGGGCATGTATAGAGTCCTTCTGGGTAATTAGAGAACAACATTACGTATAATTTTCCCAAGGGATAATGCTAAAGAGGCTCCAGTTATCTTGGGTTATCTGTCTGATCATTATAATTGTAATCACATGCAGCTACAGCCCACAATGTAAGGGGCTTTTATTCCAGTACACAATTCAGGAATTTGTAAGACCTTTTTCCTCCACAAAGAAAGTTAAAAATCAAAATATTTTTTATGATATTTTGTTGGACATAACAGTAACTTAGGAAAAAACTTATAGGAAATAAACATGAAGAGCTTTACACTGGAAAAGTTGTATTTGGGTCATGTGAGCACAAAGACAGGCACATAAAAAAATGGCAGTAACTCTCCCAGCTGCTTTTTGGCTTCCCATTTGAAATAATGACATACAGCAAACTGACAACCTCAATATCCATATCTCTGAATTTCTTAGTAAAAATATGCATTTCTTGCTGTATCCAGGGATTCCCAAATGGTTTTTCTAGCACACCATATGTTACCAAATGTGTTACAAATACACATTCAGTATCAAATAGCATTATAAGCCCCAAAAACCTTTTCAGATAACCTGGCAAGCTGTCTTTAACATTTGCCCAGTAGATGTTTGGCAATGACACTCAGCTGGTGACATATGCCTTCTATTATATATATATTTTAAATATATATAATGGAACGTTAAATAGAACAAAACACACTGAAAAAGGAACACCATTGGAAGATCTGTGTTTAGATTCATAGAGCTACTTATGAACAGAAATTGCTTCAGTATGAAGGTTTTTCTTCTGAGCAGTTAAAAATAGAATATTAAATTAGGGTACCCTTATAATAAAAACAACCCAGCATAATCTCCAGTTTTAATTGAGAATAACTATTGGCTAATATAGATGGTAAAAAAATATAATGTGGTACATTAATATGATTTAAATATTAAAGACATCTCCTTTAGGGGATTAAATAACAGTCAGTTATAAGGATGTTCTGTGTCTGACTTTGATAAAGAATCAAAAGAGTCACTGGCACCAAAAAAGGAATATATTAGAATAAAGAAACTGTCTTGTCCTTAAAGCAACTCTCTCACTCTCAAAGAAAAATTTCTGCCTAGAATGTTCCACCTGACTGACTTTCTTCCAAAAAACGAGCATCCGCCTCCAAGGGATCCAACACTTTTACAAAAAGGTGAGATGAAATTTCAGGTCTGTGTCAGTGAGAATTTAATGAGCAAATTCATAGAAATAGAAGATATTTACACTTTATGATGAAAAGAGTACACAGCAAATAAAGAAAGCTCATTCTTTTGCCCTCCTTTGCAGTCATTATTTTGTATGATAGATGTTTTAGACTGTAAAACCTTGTGGCTGTAAAACCTTGAGCACAAGGCTCTTAGGAAGCCTCTGCTACAGAGATCCAAATGGTCTCCTTCACTCCTGCCCTGCTTGTCAGAGCAATACAAGCCTTCCTGACTTCTCTCCAGTGACTTTTTCTGCTCTTAAAATGGTTAAGCACTGACTTTGTGTTTATATCTAGCTTCCCTTCTTCTACCTGATAAAAATGATCTCTAGGTGGAAGGACTTTCCTCTGCCTTTCCAGGTATCTGGTATACACCAAACTTGCCTTCTTGAGCCTGGGGGTGCTATGTCCACAGAGTGAGCAAAGTGCCTTAGGCTCTGCTCTTTTTCCTTTACAGCAGCATTTCTGCTTTCAACTTCATAGACTGTAGCTGGCAGCTTTTGTATTTCCTTCTTACTACCACTGAGTTTAGTATTTAGTATTTAAATATTTTTACATGCATTTTCTGGAGTGCAGGATATTACATTTAGTATGTTTTTTTCTTATACTTTTTTTGTTCTGAATACACCTTTTGCTGCTTCTCTAATATGTTTGTAGCACGTTCTTTGCATCCTGGTTCCCAGTACAGCATCCCTTCATGAAAAAAAAGGTTGCTATGCTAAGCAGAAAAAGCTTTATTCATGGAGAATACAGGACATTAGGACCTGTCTAAAGTTCTCTCTGTTTCCTTTAGCTGAGCAAATCCTTGAGTTTCTCAAAAATTTCTGTCTGAATAAAATCATACTCAAGTACATTACTGCACGCACCATTTAGCAGGACTGTAAAGTGTGCTCCTGGAAGTACATATGCTTTCCAAGGTAAAGCAAGGTGCTTGCTTGGCATTTTACACATTAGAAAACAAATAAAAGACATTCTAGTTATTAAACCTAGGAAAAGGGTTTATACATATGTATACATTTAGTAGGAAGTGTATTCTCTGAAGTTATCAGTATTGTCTGCATTCCTCAGCAGCAATTAGTTTATTCCTCAGTTTTGATGGACAAAATACGACTAGCCCAGACAGATGGATGTGCTAAAGTTTTACTTGTAGTTGCCTTTAAAACAAACACAAAACACATAAAGAAAGGGGTCAGCTTTTAAAATGAAAGTATATTTTTTCTGTGGATTAAATTTCAGTTACCATCTTATTTTCTTGCTTTTACAAACTCCCACCCAGTCAGATCTGCAAAATGGATATTTGAAATATTATTTTTTGCTGTTAACTGTTGCTTAGGAAAGTGAAGTCTATTGCTTTTCATATGGTTGCTACAGTCAGTCCCTTCCTGATAACTTTTCTTAAAATGAGGCTGTGGAAATGAGATGTCTTATGAGATGGATGATCTCCTTTTCCTGCTTACACTAGCAGCTGTTGCTTTGTAGTCTGACTTTCTTTGTAACTCTCCGAGATCTGTGTCCTATCCAACTATGGCTCACTGTGTCAACAGGCTTTCAATGTTTATTCTGAAACTTTTTGACTTTTCTAGAGCAGAATACAAACATAAAATCATGCAGTCAGTGGCATGATACAAGGAGTCAGAAATATTCAGGAAGTCCTTATAATTGCAGCAAATAAATATATTGGTGGCATACATGTTTTTCAGGAAATATGAATAAAACACTGTTGCTATCAAAGATGTGTTGCGTTTGCCTTCCTTCCTCCTTCTTCTTTTGTTCATTTCAGGAAGAACTTCTTCAAAATCCTGCTGAAATTTTGCAACAATATACAAAATACTAAGAAATAAGCTGGCAACTTCAAGAGTCAACACAATGTAAAGGAAGAACCTGGCTTCCAGAAACTTGTACTTAATACAGCAGTTAACAGTAGTAACTTGCAGATAGTACAGTCACAACCTGGAATTAGACATATGTGACTGGTTTCATTAAAGCCTGAACCTTTATGATTAAAGGTGATTTCTTAAGTTGAGAAGTGGACCTATGGCCTCAAAAAGGTTCACCGATTCTATAGCTTCATTATATTGCACATTAATAAATTTTCTTTCTTAATGTGTATCAGGCATATTTAGTACAGGGCAAGCATCATACTTTTTTGACTTTTTCATTTAGTCCATTTCATTTAGAACTTCTTTGGACCAAAGGACAAGGTCAGACTTACTATTTTTCTTCTCTTAACCTATCCCATACTTACATGTGGTTTGGAACATCTGCCTCATAAGAAGCAATATGCACATGGAGACCACAATTGTAAAGATTTGTCTTTCAGAGATTGGGAATAAACAATTTTTAATCAATTACTGAGCTATCTGACCATGCTTTTGCTTTAAAGACAGATGTTTTTTCTTTTAATTTTATTTCCTGTGATATCAGAAATGTTTCTTTAAGAGCTGCAATATCTAATCATTATAAAATCAGTGCTGTATTTACACCATTAGCATTTTTGACAGATCCACAGTGTTCCCTCAAGCTCAGATTTTCTGTCAATTCTAAACTCAAAAATGTTTTACGTGAACAGCTGGAAGACATTCTCTGGAGACAGATGCTTCTTTCGGTGATTTACTGGATTGCTACTACAGCAGTTGTTGGACAGTAATTGGCACAACTTGCAGGATGTTTGTATGAAAAGGAAGCATGTCACAAAATAAAATATACACAGAGCTGACTAGACCCAGTCCATTAAACCCCAAGGGTCACAGCTACTGGAGTCTTGCAAGCAATATGAAGCAGATATTTGGGAGCAAAATTGTGTAATTAAAGACAAAGGCTATGATTAGTTTTTTGACTATTTTATTTTTTACTTTTGTTGTCTGTAAGCATATATTTTGAGATGTCTACTGTGAAGATAGAAGGTGGGTTCTATATCTCTTAGTGGGTTCTATTAGTTTAGTTTATTTCTCCCTGTCTGTGAACTTTAGGTTTAACCATTTCAAATTTTTCTGGACCCTACAGAAATATATTAAAAATATTTTAAAGAGCCTTTAATTTGTATTTTAGCTAAGTCTTGAAAAATGTCTAACAGTACTTTAGGACATTAAAATGTAGAAAAACCTTTTAATGTACAAGATAATACAGTTCTACCATGAAAAACATATTTAAATAATACATAAGTCTTGCTTGAATCACTTTAGCTTTACAATCAGCATTTCTAAATAATATAAAATAGGCAGATT
This sequence comes from Zonotrichia albicollis, assembly GCF_047830755.1. NCBI lineage: Eukaryota > Metazoa > Chordata > Aves > Passeriformes > Passerellidae > Zonotrichia > Zonotrichia albicollis. The sequence goes on from NC_133822.1 coordinate 66,634,084, forward strand.
TTAGCAGATCCATTAGGAAAATCACAAGCAGCTCTTTTTTTTCTTTTTGGTGCAAATGTAGGTTTGATGCTTGTTCTTGCTTTGAAATTGCACCAGCGAACTAAAAATGGCCACAGCATGAAAAAATAATAATAGTTTAAGCATATTTTTAAGAGAATGCGGTTAACAATATTTATGAAATTATATCTTGAAGAAGAGTTTTCATGGTAGTCATTTGTTTGACTTCATATTTTTCCTGAAGGCAAAATCACATAAAAATTCAAGGAAGCAGAAATACAAACATTAAAATTGAAGTTCTGGATTGCACATGTCTATTTTAAGACACATAAGTACAGAATTAAATACCAGACTATTTTATTCCACAGAGATAATCTCCACTTCCATTATAATCTTTGTCACAAGATGAATTAATTTTATACTATTTTCTTTTCTCATTACACTCTTTGACATGAATATAGTAATATATCCTTTTTTGAATGAGCAGATATTTTCAGAACTCGCAATAATTCTGCCTCAGATGTTCATACACACTAACTCCAGAACACTTTCAAAGAATTACAGTTGGATCTGGACCACCATGTAGCTAAGTAGACTACTCTGTATGTCCACAGAATACATGAGAGGTTTGCTTTTTTTACTGGTGATTAGCATTGTTTCAGTTTTGATCCTCAGGTGAATATTTCCATATGATGACCACATGATCTTTCAGACATTTTCATTATGCTTAAGAACATGGTCACTTCTTGCTTCTGGCCACAGATTTATCTTCAAGATTCAATTTCATGACTTGAGAATCTCAAGCAAACACAATGTATTTATACATTTTTAGCGTTCCATCACCACAGCGCTACATGCTCAGTTTATTACCACTATGGCTTTGTTACTACTTCATGTTTTCCAACCATGCAACATCACAGAAATAGTATTGTTATTTATTTTGGTAACAAGAAGCTGGTTAAAAGTCAAGCTGCATAAATTGAATTCAATTATGGGAGAAAATGCTGCTCAGCCCACTGCTCCTCTCCTCTCCTCTCCTCTCCTCTCCTCTCCTCTCCTCTCCTCTCCTCTCCTCTCCTCTCCTCTCCTCTCCTCTCCTCTCCTCTCCTCTCCTCTCCTCTCCTCTCCTCTCCTCTCCTCTCCTCATTGTTGTAATCATATTTACGTAAAAGTAATGTACTAAGTCCTGCTACTCTTAAAAAAGCACAAATCAAAGAGAAAGCAACTTGAGGAGGGACAGACCATTTTTCAATAACGTTATACTCTGAATTACATTTTTTGTCTAAGTGTGTTTTCTGTATCTTTCATTCATTTGCATTGCCTTATTTTTAAAATCAGTGGGCGCTAAGTGTGATCACAGAGTCATAGAAAGACCTATGTTAGAATTGGACCTTTGTCCAAGCTCCTGCTCAGAAACCTGGGATATTTTCAAAACTAGACTAAGCTTCTGAAGGCCTTCCCCAGAAAAGCTCTGGAAACTCCTGCAGACAGTGATTCTCCATTCTCTAGGCAATCTCCTATGATGCTTACTTGACATATTTTCTAGTGAATCATCCTTCCTTAGCACATAGTTGCAGTTTTCTTTGCTGTGGCACAATCACAATCACTTCATGATATTTTTTTGAGAATATCTGGCAAGGGCTGGCTCAACCTTCACCTTAATTCCCTTTTAGACAGCAGAAGATTATTGACTTTCCAGTGTAAACATAGCCAATACTCTTCCTTTCATTTTTAATGTGATGTGCTCCATCTCCCTAACCATCTTGCTGGTTCTTCACTGGTTTCTGTCCAGTACTCAATGTCTCTCTTCTGCTGGGAGAGCTGAAACAGGACAACATACTACAGGGGTGGTTGAGGGGAGTAATAACTTGTCTGAACCCACTGTTGTTTTTATTCAGGCAGCTTTCATCACTGAAAGGGTTTTCTACAGACTTACACTCAATTTTCTGTCTATCAGGATCCCCAGGTTCTTTTTTGCATATCTGCTCCCCAGTCAGTCATTTCACTTTCCTCTCTTTATTTGTTCCACTTCCAAGGCATCTTGATCTGTGGCAAAGGCCTGTCATTTAGAAAGTAGCTCCTGGAACTCAGAAAATCTAATTCTATGCACAAGCGTAATTTTTGTCTACTGGTTTTCTCCTAAATCAGTTCACTGCAGGCCAATAAAATAAATATTACAAGCCATAGCCTGTTCCCAAACCAGCTGTCTTTACTCCCAAGGCTATTGTGAGCTCTGCGGGAAGCTTTACCTTCTTTCTTTCACTCAAATATTTGTGGAAATTAGCACTTTTCAAAATGCATAGGTCTGATTTTTTGGCACCAGTTTCACCTCTGATTCCAACTCCTGTAACTTGGACCAGCCCTCAAAAACAAATTATAAATTATTTGTTCATAAAAATATTTCTTTCTCTCACTGAGAAAGTGAATGTGAGTTTCACTAGTTTCAGTGGGCTTGATAGATGTCAGTATTTGATAAAGGACTCTAAAGCGCTATCCTAGTAAAACATATCATAAATAGACTTCAAGGACTGACTTAAAATAAGAAGGAATAGGTAACTTAAGAAATTACAGATAACATAAACTGTATTATTGACATCTTTTCATTGTGTAAGTCCAAATTAATGTCTCTTTCAACGTCCTTCTTCCTATAACCAGCTGTTTTTCCATGTCCAGTTGTTTTTTCAGCTCTTGAGTTGAAATTTTTACTGTGCTTCTGAAGAGCTCTTATCCTTTTTTTTCTCTGTGAACAGCTAAGGAAAAGACTATATTGAAGAAAACAGCAGTTCTTGTCAGAATTTTTTTCCCCATACTTATGATGAGTATTTAGGGACATGTCACATCTTTCAAGAATGCAAGGAAATATGCTATTGATGTCCCAATGAGGAGCTTTCTCTGATAGGAGGATTTTTTTTCTTTTTTTTCAGTGCAACCATTCCATTTCCTTAATAAGCCTTCTATACTTTAACTGCATTTTGCCTGGGCTAAATACAAATTTGTTCTAGCATTGCCTAAGGTATTTGCTAACTTCAAATGGACAATAGCTTTACAGACAAAACAACTCTGGCATCTTTTTTAATGTAAGTAGTTTATGACTGTATTTATTATGCTTTGATTTACCATATTACTTTTACAGTGTTTACCATATTGACTCCAGGATTTACCACTGTGACTAAATGAGCATTTACTGTAACTAAAGAAGATTTCACAGTTTCATTGATGTATTCAGATTCAGTCATGTCAGAGAGAACTCTTCCTTATACAGCTGCGTGCACCTGATAAATTCCTAATTTCTTGGACTCTCAAACCTTACAAATCCACAAAAGTATAAAATATGAATTTGAACCTCATAGAAACATCCTATGGCTTAAGGCTAAAAGACAATGTGAATCTGAAGCTGGTAATTTTCTTCACTTTTGAGCTTTTTACACTTTTACACAATGCTTGCTCCTGCTGGCACTTAAACAAAAAGAAAAGCTTCACCCTGTACTCTATACAGAGGTCAAAAATTGTTTTTTAAAGTATATCTTTTGGTTTGATTCACCCTCTCTACTAAATTCATAGTAATTAAAAGAAAAAAATGCATTTGGTGAATCTTTAGGTTCAAATGCATGCTTTCAAGTTCATATTCTGTATGTGCTTCCAAAACCTCAGCCATGCATGTAGTCATAGTGCTTTCCTACTATTTTACATGCGTTTTCAGTATCCTTTTATTCTTTATCTGGATTACGAGCGCTGAGATGATGCACTCTGTATGCTTTCAGATATGTCGTGCAATGCAGTCAAACTCTTAGGGAAATTTCTAGTCCATCAGATACAAATTTGCATTAACAGTACCGTAGTCAATCTGTGGGGCTATCATAGATAATCTGTGGGGCTTTGTACATCAAGGGGTTATAATATCAGTTCTTAGCTGTAGAAATAGAAAACTCATCACAAGTCCTTAAAATAATTAACACTTTGAAAATGTAGAGTGCGCGAGGGCGTATGCGGCCCTAAATCCGGCTAGCTCGAGGGGTGAGAAGGCCAACGCCCCTGCGCATAGGAAGCCAGCCCCCCTCGGCGTCTTGGCCTCAGGCTGGGCTGGTGGAAGAGCTCGGAGTTGCGCACGCGAGACGATAAAGGAGGTGACCACTTGCTGGGGGTGAACAGTCGGTTTATTAGGTGATCCGGAGGCACCAACAAGGAGGGGCACCAACCAGCAAAATGGCCCCGAACAGGGGGAGCGACAAGGTTTTATAGGGAAGGGGAGGAGAGAGGAGGGGAGCCCAGCTATCCAATGGGGAAACTCAAAGGGAGGTACTGAACATAACTGACATACACCAGAAACCAACGAATACAAAGTAAAGGAGGGGCCCCGGGACCACAGCCAACCACAACCCCCAGAGAGGAGAAGGTTCTCGAAACCTGGGAGGAGTGGGGAGTGATTGACTGTGCCCAGGGAGGAGAAAATATCCACTTATAAGGTGGGATGAGGGAGGAGCGGTCCTACAAACTGTAACATTAGCAACTAAAAATAGCACGGTAACTAAGCAACTTAACTGACAAGGAGGCAGTGGCGGGAAAAACTGGGGAGAGAGGAACCATTTACAATGAACAAAGGAGGGTACAGTACATAAAATGGGGGAGCAAACTGAGAAACTTAAAACACAATACAACAGTAGAGTTCTGAATTTGTTAAGGTTTTGAGGAACATTTTTTATAGGGAATAATTTTAATGAGAGGCTCAAAATATCTGAACATGGTTCAGAGAGCAGTTCTTTCAAACACTTACATTACCTTTCTCATTCTGATTATTTATGGAAGTATTTGTTTCCTTAAACTATTCATGGCTGATAGGTATTACATAGAGTTCTCAGTTGCTTGATTGGAAACAATTCTTCCAACCTTTTCCTTCTCTATACTGCCAATGCACACAATTTAATATAACGAGGCAGAAAAGAACATCTCTGAAATAACGTGCTATGGCATTCATAGGAATGCCAATGTTTTAACTCTATGAATATTGCAAAAGATGTTAGCATGTATAGAAACAGCATACAGAATGAAATTTAATATAAGCTTAATTAACTACATCAGGATAACATTGTGAAACATGGAGGTGTTGTTTTGAGAAAAAAAAATTCTAGAAATTTGTCCAAAAATCTAGTCCTCTACTCATTTGTGCTCTTTTAAACTAAACATCATGTGCAAATATTTTTGTTTATTTAAGTAAAATAGCTAATAAAATAAAATTTTGACCAGAGAATATTAAATCTGTTGAATCACAGGTATTTTTATTCTTTTAAATCACTATTATCATTCAAAAGAACAAAGAATGTACCTGGGTAAATCAGACTATGAAAACTGCAAATAAAACACTTTCTTATACATGCTATTGTTAGACTGATATTTTCATTACATTGCATCCTATAAGCAAGGTCTGTAATGCAAAGATACAAATAAAATGTTTCGATATATCAAACAGAAAATGAACTCAAAAGACTTTTTCCTCTATTGTCATAATAAAATAATTAACTGCTTGAAAGTTTATTGGGGTCATCTTTTTATAGGTGATTAGTTATCTGGTGGATATGGAGCTTTTTGTCATGAAATTTGTGACTTTCATATAGTTCTTACTGATTCACTTTTCTCAAATACCTGATTTTTTTTTCATAAAAATCAAAGTCACAGTGATTGAGTGAAGGAAAAACCAAAATCTCATAAAAGATGAGACTGATATGACAATGTGCTTTTCCTGTTCTGTACTGCAACATTTCTGAGAAGGCTCTCAGCTTGTAGCCTAGCATTTTTCCATGCAGGCGTGTATCTAAGTCCAGCAGCAATTAAGGGCCTTCTGTGATGCAGCAGAGAGGCAATAATTTGCTGCAACACGATGGAACGCAGTGCATCTGCAGGGATTGTCCCAGTGATCTTCAATGTGCATGCACAGCTCTGTTTGAGGCATGTCACAGATTTCTGTTACGCTGCAGATTTGCTGAGACACACATAATTGAGTGTAGTTAAGTAAACTGCAGTTATCTTTGTTCAGCAATGCATGCTTCTTGCCATATTCACAATGCTAATAAATAAAGGACGATCCAATGAAATCCAGAACGGCTGCTGCTTTTGTAAATTTAATTTAATTTCTCCAGAACCACTGAATGCAAACTAAGCCAGTGAGAGAGTCAGTTCTGCCCAGAGTTCCTGATAGCTTTATCACTTACATTTTCAAAATTGAAACAATAAGTGGAAGAAGTTATTCATGAAAGAATACTTTAAGAACTTTTTATTATTGAACAAATTTATGCTTCAACACAATGAAATATGTTTCTTTTAGATAGTGTTTGGTTGGAAATATGAGATCAGTCCTTCAAAGGGGGTAAATAAATAGAGCTGTATGAACTTCAGTGTTGCTCTACTAATGGAACCAAACATAATCTAATCTACTCAGATGTGAGACAGATGTTGCCCACATGTTCATGAAGAAACAAAACTTGTCCTACAAAATTCAGAACAGAATATCACATTTCCTTTCACAATGCGATGGAAGGTGCAGAATTAATTAAAGTATACCTGGTAAGTAAATGAACACTTGTTACTAGGAGAGATCAATGGGCAATGCCTCTGAAGGAGGTCAAAATAAGCTTTCACACAAACATATCATCATTCCAGCTTAGCAGTCTGAACTAAAGTTCAGGTGATAATATTTTCAGTATCCCATAGCAGACACAAACTCTTCCTTTGCTTTGACAGGAAAAATTATTGTCCAAGACATGAACAAACATAAGATGTTCAACCTCCTAAGATTCCCTAATATTTTTCCCTGCAATAATACATAACGTTAAAAATAAATAAAAAATAAATCAGCTTCTTTACCCATCTTAATGAATGGCAACTCTACATAAACATTACCATGAATATTTAAATTTCAGTTATTTACATAGTTTACATAGACAGAGCAAAAGAGTGATTTCTCTGTTTCTTTGATCTTCTAGAGAGCTTAATCATTATTGTACTATTAACTTCAGGCTCATCTAATTTGACCTCCTCCTACCATGCTGTTCTAGATATTTCCACTATTTCCATCATGTTAACAGTACAATATGCAGGTATAATTCTCCCATTGTGACACCCAATTTAGATACAAATTAGTGGCTGACTCCTTAAAAGCATACCTACATTTGCTGGAGATTCAAAATTTATGTTCCCAGTGTTGTTAGAAAACTACACATTAAATCATCAGCTATTCTTCAATTATGCCTCAAACAGGGAGTTGGGATCAAAGAGTCTTTCAGGATTTTAAAATACATAGAATAAATGAATATCTGGTGAAGAATGACCATTACTGGAAGATAAAATTACTGGTGTGTGTCATAGGATGTTTCATAAAACTGAAGGCTTTTTCACTGTGTGATACCAAACTTAGGTCCTCAAAGTGAAAAGCTTAATGCAATGGCACATGGCTCAGTCCTTACATACGTTCTGCTCATTACTTTCTTGCAGAGACATTCAATAAGAGCACTAACTGAAGCCAAATGCAGTTGACATTTTGTGTCTTGTAAGGTTATTTTGTAGCAGTCATCAAACACACAGCTTATGCTAATAAGTTTTAATCAGTAGTTAAAGAAACAGTGACAAGTAAGGAGGTTAAAGCCTGGCTAGGATTTATATAAATTATATAAATGAAAAAAAAAGTTTTAAACAGAAGGCTATTTGCACCTAAACATATGTTTATATTCTTCTGGATATAAGCATAATGTAAATGAAGAGACAAACAATCCAGCAAATATAGGAGCAATTTTAAAAACAAGTAGAATCCTGCAACAATAAAAATTCAATATTCTGTCCTGAGGAAGGAGGGGCAGAGGGGCAGGGGGAGTGGGGGGAAGACAGGTGTTTTATTTTAGTACAGTGATTTGTTTTAGCAATCCATGTGTAAATTTTCCTACATACATGATTTCACTGCATAGTAATATTCATACATTGCATTGTAGATAATCTTAAATAAAGGCTCCATTCTTTTAAAAGCTCAACACATCTCTTTACTCTTCCACAATTCTGCAAAGTTCATTCAACAGTTAAGAGCTTCCTTAAATATGTTAGAAGTTTTAGCACCATGGCTGCACTGATAAGATCATATACTAACAGAGAAATAGGAATTTCTCTAATATTCAAAGAGTCCTTAAGAAGGACATGTTCTGTTTTTGCTGTGAGATAACAAGAACTGGGTAGTTATATTCATTTTGTTCAACCCACTATGTCCTTTCTGAAGAAGAATTAAGCCATTCAACATTAGTTATTTAAAGTAGCATTCACAGCAAAAGAGAAGTGCTTAAACAGAATGCTATCTAATACATGCACAAGGGATTTTTTTTAAAGTTTCTGGTCTCAGCTGCAGGTCTATCAGACCATAAAAATTCATCTGTTACTGTCCTTATGCATTGTGTCTCCCATAAATACTTTTGAGGCACTGAGATGGAGAAAGCATTCAAATATTAGAAAAGGACGCCTTGAAGTTATATAGAATAATAGATAATTTAGATTGACTACTAACATCTATTTAATAATAAAATTTACATAAGATATTATCCACCTTTGTGGTGTCCTATTTACTTTAAGGGCAACCTGGGTCACTGATGATAGCTCAAATCTCTGTTAATGTTGAAGTCATCCTTGTTCTATGCAGCACACATTATTTTAATAATCCTGGATAGAAGAAAAGTGAATGTCCCAAAGCAACAAGAAGATTTGGCTAATCAAAAAGTTATCATAATAGGATGAGGGAAGGATAGACTCACAGGATCATAGAATCAAACAGGCTTGAAAAGGGATCTGAGATTATCAAGTCCAACCTATGACTGAACACCGCCTTGTCAATTAGACCACGGCACTGAGTGCCACATCCAGTTTTTCCTTAAACACCTCCAGGGATGGTGACTCCTCAGCCCCCCTGGTCAGTCCATATTTAATTATCTTTTAAGAAGAAATTACTTCTAATGTCCAACCTGAACTTCTCCTGCTGAAAATATAATATAGGCTTCAGCCTTAGCATTAAATTTTCACTCTTCAATAATTTCAGCAAAGTTCTTAGCACTCTTGTGATGTTAATTTTTGAATGTGCTTTTGCATTAAAGTTCAATACAAGAAATAATTAGATTTATATATGCAGTGCCTGGTAAAGCTGATAAAAAAAGCATTTACGTGAAAGTCAATAGTTCTGATTTAGTGTAACAATCAAGATGATGTTCACATTTCTATCTTCCTATTCTCTGGAGTACTTTCTGTATTTTTTCACTGTTAGGAATGAATCTTTCTTTTTGCATTACCAGATGTCTATTGTAGATTTTTAAGTCATAGTAATTGTGTTGCTAACTCTTTCTGTTGTAGCAGAAATATAGCACACTTATTAACAAGGTAAAGCATATAGACTTTAATCAATATAAACGTGCACAAGCTTACATTGTAAGGTTGATTTTTTTCTGTTAATACCAGCAGGATAATTTTAATCTAAAATATTTAGTTAATATATTGAGGCAACCTTCAGGGTAATAAAAATGATAATATAGACATAAAAATAAATCTGAAAAATACACAAAGAATGTACAGAAAAAAATCTTAGACTTTTTAACTGAGATTGAAAAAGAGGAACAAACGAACTCTTCTGTAATATTTGCACAAACACTCAATTTTTCTTATATCAATATGAAAATTTCAAGGAAATTACGAGCATAATTTTTTTTTCTAATTACATTCATTGGAACAAATGCAGTGTTTAAACATTCAGTTAAAAAATATCTTGTGAATGTCTGCATCAGATTTTAAACATGTCACTGGTAAAAGAATAGCAAAGGGAGAAACAGAAACTAAAAAGAAAACACCTGCATCTTAAATCTGATAATAATTTTACTTCTATTGCAAGTTTTAGGCATAGTCAGTTTCAATGCCTACGATTAGGAGATCTTCTGGATTTTAATAAATCACATAAATTACATTTTCTCCAGAATTTGCTATTCATTTAAGTCAAAGCTTGTTACTAAGTTGAAATAATACTTGATAGAAATAATACTTGAATTTAAGTGATGTTATGAACTATGGAAGTGCAAAATTGTTTAATGTATTCCTATTGCCTGAAAACCAGAAAGTTTTACTTGTTTGTTGGACTCTACTTAAACTCATATTCTCAATCAGTGTACATTTCACTAATGAACATGTAAATTGCATATAATATTAAATGTCTTTGCTTTCATTACAAAATCATAATATTAAATTAAAATTAAAACTCCCTCACATATCTAGGAAAAACAAACAAACAAAACCAAATAAATAAAAATAGTCTAAATATTTCATTACTTGTATAATGGTCACTTTCTGGTTTCTAAATACATAATTTAAAAAAATCATTTAAAGTTGCACTCTCCTAGGACAAAATGAATTGAAAAACTACAGATATCTATAAAATTACAAAGGCTTTTTAAATTGCACTTATAAGGTGTTCCTTATTTAAAATACATAATGGTATTATGGGTCAAGTAAGTAAAATTAGTAATTCCATATTGTCTTACACACCATGAAATTATGAGGAAATAAAACTTGAAAACTTAGGTACCAGTTTTAGACTAAAACATTGGAGACATTTTAGGTTCTTCTGTAGAAAAAGGGTAAAAAAGTGCTATATTTTAAACAGACCTGTATATTTATGAAGTGGCATCTCAAACAAAAACATAAAAACACTATTTTAATATAATATCAAAGTACATAGCATCTTGATCTTTAAACCTTCATCAGAATTGAAGTCATGTTCCTCTTCATGAAATTCAATATTTTTTTCACTCAGAGTTACGGAGTGAAATTCATTCCTTAGAAAGGTTTGGAAATCACTTTTCCCTTGGACTATATCTTTTCCTCCAGTGTTCCCTTCCAATCTGGAAACTTAAAATGGTTCTTAGGTCTTGTGACCTAAGATAAAATAGCGTTATTCATTAGTTCAAAGGTTACATTTTGGCTCTTCAGCAAGGAAACCTGTTGTTTTTGGAAGCTCTCCAGTCTTAGACCCTGTTGCAAACATTCTGACAGTAGTGAGTCCCCTCATACCAACCCCATTCCATAAAACTGCACCCACTTCCCACAACCTCTCTCTCCCAGTGGATCACCACCCTGGTCCAGAGCAATCTCTTTACAGAGCATAGTGAGATGTACAGTAAACTGTGAGGGAACAATTCCACAAATTACACAAATAAGAATTTCTTAAAACCAGCATAATTTTAACATATGGAGAAGTACTGTTGAATAAAAGCAAAAGAAAATTTATTTTCAAACTGGTCCTATGTGTATGTATTTGATTATGTCTGCAACTAGCACCCAGTTTGCATAGTTACATGGGATACAAACAGTTACATAGGAAACAAACAGCAATTAAAAAAATCGAACAGAAGCTGCTAAAGAAACAAAAATTAATTTAACATATCTTGACAACTTCTACCCAGAAATACACTGCAAGGTGCAAACATCAGCATTCAAAATTATACACTTTAGGGGCAGCTATCTTCCCCTTTCAAGACACTCAAGCAGAATTTCATTGTTCCATCTGGCTAATCTGCCAAAAGAAGGCACTTCAGTGAGGATGATTGCCTGAAAAATATGCTATGTCAGTGCCACCTTGGTCACGTTTATCCTATTTATTTTTCTTCCTTTCTCAGGCTGCAATGGATGATTCTAAAACCATGGCAAAGGTGAGATTTCAGTTGCCTTTCAATTCCCTCTTGAAGCCGACGTGACTGTTCTGTAACCTAGTGTGGAGTCTGGCTGCTTGTCATGTTCCAATTAGTGAAGCAGATGTGAAAGATTTATTATCATCACCTTAGCCTTCAATTTAGCTTGAAATGGAACATTCATAACTATGCAGGAGTTTACTAGTTCTGTTGTTTTTCCCTACGTGCATATTAATTTGTAAGTTATTTCATTTTAACTTTAAAAATATTATTCTGCTCCTACATTTTCTGCTCCTGGACAATTTTTTTGTTCTTGGTAAGTTAATGGCAGTTTTGTCATAATCATTAGTGGGAATATAAGTAGTTTCTATAATGTGCTAATTATTTTAAGCCAACTTTTAATATGTAACAGACAGTTCTCTATTGCTATATTATTACTTAATTAATTTGCCATAAGATATACTGATAAAAATGTATTCAATCCACTTCATTACGTGTCAGTTTCAAATAATTTTCTGTCTCATTATCAGAGTTCTTTCCCATAATAAATGCAAAGCCTTATGCATACCTAAGAACTTGTTAACTTTTCAAATGGCTTTTAATGCACTGGCCTGATGATTTCAGGGGCTACTTGAGTGCAGGCTAAGTGTTTAACTAAGGTTCTAGTACATGGGGAGCTATGACCTCCAGCCTCTTCAGAGATTTGCTAAGATCCACATTTGTGACAACTTTCCTCGGCTGTTTCCCCAGCTGTTGCAGTGCAAGAGGGAAGTTTCCCCTGCAACAGAGAGCACCACCACCACCACCCAGCAGCACAGGTGCATTTGGCTCATGTGCAATAACCACAGTGAGTGGAAAGTCTTCCATTGGGTAAAAAACAGAGCAGCAGCCACAGCAGCACATCTCTATTCACAGTCTAAATTCCAGGGAGTGCTCTGAAATATGCAGCCCCCCTGGAAAATGGATTGTTAGACCTTACACAGCAGGAAACTGGAGGTAGTAACGAGATACAAGGAAGAAACATGTTTAGTCATCAATGCAAAGTTAGCTGCCATCTTGATAAAAGTATTGCAATAATAGAAACTGAGGAGGAAATCTGCATCCGGTTTTTTTTCCCAGGATAACCAAACAGACAGAAAGAAATTACCAGAAAGCTTTGCACAGAAAAGAAAAAAAAAAATTTCCTTCACCTGATACAGAGAAGCTATCTGTCTCTCTCTATTGTCTGTGGAGAAAAGCTATGGAACTAATTTAGATGGGATGCCTTGCATTTTAGGCAACTTCAGTGAAAGGAATCTTAATAAATGCTGAAGAAATGTATTTTATGCTAAAGAAAAAAGAGAAGAAAAAAGTGTACAGAGCTTTCTGTGATTCCTCATAATAATATCTCCTGACATTAAAAAAAAAAAAGAATGAGAAGAAATAAGAAGGAAAAGTAAAAGATGAAAAAAGTTTTGAGAAATTAGACTTTTTAATAATAACCATGTCGACATTACTTCAAATTTAGGACATTTAATAGAAGTAATACTCCTAACAGTAGTCCTAGAAAAGGTAACATGCAATAACACAACACACTATAGCTATATGGGTGGTTAAAATGAAAGGTCAGTATGATCTGAACATTTATTTTCCAACAGTATGCATAAGCAATGCCTAGGCTAGAAAACAACATCCGAAACAGTACATTTTTTTCTGAGTACTGTACAGTAATTTGCAACTTCCTAATTCAGTGTTTCCCAACAATTTAGGAAACTTCAACAGCTTTATTTACTAGACTTGTCCCACCTTTTCTTAAACCCAAATATGCTTTCAATTTTCTCAGCATTCTGAGAAAAGTTCTTCCACGGCTTAGATTTTTGAGTATCTCATTGAATCCTAGGAAAATTGAAAGTTTAGTTCAACCACCTGCTCAGGACAGGGATGAGTTCAGGATATGAGTTCCTTTTGTGTTACCTGTTGGTTTCCTCTGATAGTCCTTCCCATAGTTCTTCCATTGTCAGAAGCAGGAGGAAAGTGGTCCATATTTACTATATCCAGATATATGCTAAAAGCCATCTGTCATGTCTTCTAGATATTTCTTCTGTTTTTCAGACTGAAGAATTTGAAACCTACTTATAACACTAAACAGTTTTGTTTTCCTCCTTTTTAATATCTTTCTGGGAACTCTGAGATTTTCATAAAACATTTGTTCTCGTATTTTTTCCTATTTATTTTTGAGACTGGTGTTTTACTGTTTTATTTTGATAAAATTACATAACATTTGGTAACATTTAATTATATCTGAATGATCTGAAATTTTCTAGCCCTATTCCTTGTTAGAAAAATTATCTAATTGTCTCAGAGCCACTGAAAGAAATAGATTGACTTCTAATATAATAGCAACTACTAATAGTACTTTAAGCCTCATGAAATCATAGCATCAGCCCAAAAAGCAATGTGTTTGCAAAATCAGACAATTTCTATTTCAGGCCTACTTTCACATGTACACTTTAAAGTTGTAACACATTACTTTCATCACTAGATTATATGTGAATAGTGCAGAGTGATTTCAAAATCACCAAGGCAGCTTTGTCAGCCGATCTGGCATGATTCTGCGATTCTGTTGCTCTGGTCCTTAACCCTCATGCACTGCTTGTTTTTCAGAACTATGATGAATAAATTAAAATCATGGTATAAAGAGACAAAATTGGAAGTCATAAACAAATATTTCTTTCTTCTTTTTTCCCCAAACATGCTTTTAATAATGTCTTATGATGTTACTCTCATCAAAAGAGTAAATATTCATTAATTAAATCAGTCTGAAACTAATGTATCATATGAAAAAAAGAATTTTTAAAAGGCATTTTATTAAATTGAGATATTAAGCTGCTAGATTATAGTTACAGTATATGTCACTGAATGTAACAGAAAGGATTTGCCTTAATTTTCAATTTGTTACATTTTGAAATCAAAATATGACGGTAACAAGTCATGTTACTTTTCCTTTGAAAAAATTGTTAAATTGCATTATTCCACTTCAGTAAAGTGTCATCAATTTATTAAGTTACTATTATATGGATCACCAGGGTCTCTACAGAGTGTGACAGGTACATTTCCCTGTTCTAGTTGAGAGTCTTTTCTCCAGCCTGTGAAACTGCTCTGGCAATTGCTGATCAGCAAGTAAATATTCAGTAAGTAAATGTTCTCAGGTAGTGCCTAATTGAGACTGAGAACAACATCAGCTGAAACTGACTCTAAGGAAGGGATGTTCATAGGGGCTTGATCAGCCATGCTTGTTAATTCTAATACTGACTAGATCATTTATTTCTGGAAGTGTTAGTAACAGCAGATAGTAATTATCCCACAGTGAAGGAGAGTGCAAGGGGTCACTTTCTCATTAAAAAAGGAAAATTAAACACACCAGATCTAAACCAGTTTTTTTACCTTTTATTTAACATTATTTTGGTGAAATTAGTTCCAACTAGAAATAAATAAATTATCTAGAAGAAGAATTATTTTAACCTGTATAGACAAATAATGCTATCATATGATGCATTCCCAATACCAGATGAACACATATTTAAACTCTTTTAGGCAACACCATGATAAAACATGCTGTAAATTAAGTCAGGTTGGGAAAGAAAAATCTCCTTTCATCATATTTGCATCTAGACTATGGAGTAGGTTTCACGTCATGAAAATATTAAAGTACATTTTGATGAGGTTAAATTGCCCAATAAAAGTATTGATTAATTTTTTCCTAATATGGGTGAAAATTGTAAAAAAACAAGTTAGCAAACTGCTTCAATACAGTTTCAGTTTATTTAGATTTTAGATTTTTAAAAGTATTGTCAGAATCCCCAACAAGTAGATTTACTAACAAACAACATGGTTCATATTAAAACCTCTCAAACTTAGAAGACTATTCTAATGTATAGATTAGGTTATAACTTAATTGTGAGGTAGACAGTAGACACAGAGTGCAACTTCTTTTTTTTTTTTTTTGTGTATGTATTAGGGTAGGATCTAAGAATCTTTTCTTTCTGAGACAAAGCTTGTCATGCAAATCTATGGTAATCACCTTTAAATCCTATTATATTTCCTGCAGAAAAAAACCAAATTATTCAGAAATTGTCCTGTATGAACTGTCTTATCAAACAGATTTCTAATCATCCAGAATTCTTATCAGACAAAACCACAGGATTGTGGAAGGGTTTGGGTTGGAAGCTATCTTTAAAGATCATCACATTCACCCACTTACCACACCCACACCACCATCACCATGCCCTTTTCAACACCCCCAAAGGCTGAAATAGATCAACCCAGCCATGGGCTTATTTTGCTAAATCTGTTTGCTCAAAGCCCCACTCTGCCTGACCTTGAATCCTTCTGATGATGGTGCATCTACAACCTCCTAGGGCAACCTGTTCCAGTGCCTCATCACCCTCTTAGTCAAGAATCTCTTCCTTATCTGAAGGAAATCTAAACCAAATTTTTTCACTTTAAAACTGTTCTCCTTTGTCCTGTCACTATCATCCCAGGTAAAACATCTTTCTCCACTTTTCTTATGAGCCCTTAACACATATGCTAGAATATGGGCTTCCCTGAGCCTTCTCTTCTTCAGGCTAAACAAACACCATTGCCTTAGATTTTCTTCATTGACTATAAAAAACATTCCAGACATGAGACAAACTAAATCAAATGAAACCCATCTTAATTTCATCTTAACATAATAAGAAAACTAGAAAAAGAGGTACATTTTTTGGACTCTCCTTATGCGCAATGAAAGACCCACGCACACTCAAAAGGATACACTCATACAAAAGCAATGACCAACTATTAATAATGATGACTATAATTTGGCATATATTTAAAAATTTACACTATGAACTATCCTGAATCTGTAAAAATGAAAGAAATACAATTTTTAAGAATAGAATTTCAGTAAGTATTTAAAGAAACATATGTTATTTAAGGAAATTACAAAAATAAAAAACTAAACCATCAGAATTAAAAATCAGTTTAAAAATAAAATAAAAAATTCTTGCCAGCTATAATTTAACAAGAATTACTAATGGGAAAATTATGATTTTTTTTTTTTTTTAGTGTTTAATAAATGTAACATGACTGGTTAAAATTAGCTCAATCTGCATCTCAATCTGCTTCTCCAACTGCATCTCTTGACTAACGCTTCACCCCAGGTTGTGAGTCATATACTTGTATTTCAGGCAAGTTTGGCTGGTACTATTGTGCATACTTTCTCCACCCTTCAAACCTCTTCTGCATGTTCATAACATACTGGATCAGGTGTTCCAATCCTTCTGACTGCCGGAGAGACTCTTGAATGGTCTGACAGTGAAGTTTCCTTAACAACTGTTGGGTAAATATTTTAGTTATATTGGCAAGTTTGTTCAAAACTGCAAAATTTGAACTCAGTAAGATCCACGCATTGAGTGTGATACTGAAAGTGATGCCCAGCAATACTGGAATTGAAAACTTGTGTCTGGAAGGAAAATAAACACTCAGTGTCTATTAAAAATTGAGAAATAAGAATGCCCACTTGTTATATTTATAAAAGCACAATGATATATGGGCAGAAATGCTCTATAGTTTGTAAGTTAGAATTTAGCAGTGTCTTCTAATTAAAATGCAGACACACTCTCACCCAATTGCAAGATCATGAATAACTGTGACACTTACCCAATAACACCTTGCCAGTTCACCATTTAATTTCAGCTGTGAATAACATTTTTTGAATTGATTGTTTTCCTTCTAGTTGCAAATAAATGCATAATGAGTGTTTTTAATAGATATTTACTACTTTAAATTTCCGTATTCAGTGCTTTGTCATTGGAGGTTCAGTGACATATGACCTAACATAACAAAGAAAGAGAAACTACAAATATGATGACATATTTTTCTTATTGCCTTTCTACACTGATATAAAGACATTCTAATTTATGGAATTATTGTAAAGGTCAGTCAGATATTTGGATTTGTCTCCAGATTTCATGTATCTTTTTTTTCTTTTTATTTTACTGGGTCATCTGTTTTATTATGTGAGATCTGAGTAAGTAGTCACACTTGCTCCAGAAAAATTTACTGGAGAAAAAATACATGACAAAAGGCTGTTTGCTCTGTAGTTCAAAATACCAAGTGGTTAAATAAGAGAGTGAAATAAATCATGTCTATTTCTATATCATGCCCAAGGGCATAAAAAAATGTTTTTTAATGTATCTAGACTTAATTTCTTGCCTCATTTTAGTCAAATACTAGAGAATCTTCTAAGTAAAGAATTGTTAGGATATTTTCACATCACAATAAAATATTTCTTATCTATACTTAAGTATGAGTAGAAAAATGTTCAGGTTATAATTCACAACCTAAGCCCCTCCTTCTATCTTTTGCCAACATAGTGTAGCTGTCTTAAACACTCAAGACACAGATAAATACATATATGCTGGGACTAGGAGGAATAATGAAGATCTACTAAAAGGCTGCTGTTGACTTCAAACTGCATATAATATATCTCATAGCTTAACATTTCTTTAGCTATTACCCATTTGGGATATACCTTTTTTCAAATGATGATGCAGTTCTGAAAGAAGCAATGCAATTCAACCTAGAAGGAGGCACCTAAAATAATGTCAAAATCTTATGTGGCTACTCATACAGAGGCATTTAGTATCAGTCAAAAACCCACTAAGAATTGATAGGGAAGTGGCAATAATTAATTGCTGCAAAGAAACCATTGGAGATTTACTTGTGCTTTTCTGGGCAAAAGATTTGTAAAATGGCACTACCCCTGTGCTTAGGCAAATAAAATTCTAGATTGCTATCTAGGGTGATCCAATGGCTTTCTCTGAGATTCACTGACTGCAATGATGCCCTTTTTGAACATCTCCATGCCAAGAATGAAAACACCTTGTGCTCAGGCATCTTATGCACATACACAGGTGCCTGAATGCTGGACTACTACACATGAATTGGAGGAAGTCTGACATCCTGACCTGTTAACCTCAGGTAGTGTTGATGCTCAAACAAGGATTATTAGCAGAAAAACAATCTTTCTGTGTGCTACTTCATGTGTTTGCTGCAGCTGAGTCAGGATTGTACAATAGTTGCGGATAATTAGAATTGTTTAAGTTGTTTAACTCTGCCTTAGCATTTTCCTTTATTTCTTTCTCTTAAGGATTTGGATCTCCAGAGAGCTCACTGGTCAGGTACAAAAAAAATTAAAAATCTGGTTTGGGGGTTTGCAGATAGTGAGAAAGCTTTAGAAATCTTTTTAGGATTTTGTGAATCCTAAGTGCAGTGAAAAGCAACAAGAGTAGTGCAAAAGAATTACAATGCATAGAAAACATTGTAATATATTTTTTTTTTAATTGAATCCAAAAGAAAATCAAGCTACTAAAACCTTTTGCATGCTGCTTAGGTGGGTCTTACTGTAAGAAAAAAAAAAATGTAGTTGAGTTTTCTCTCTATTAATCAATGAATTCCAAAACTTGATATAGTCAGAGGTGTTGGAAGGTTACAAGAGTGCATAGAGAGTTACAAGGGTGTGTTGACCCTGGCTGGAAACCAGATACCCACAAGAGCTGCTCACTTTCCTCTGCAAGTGCACTGGGCAGAGAAAATATAGTGCAAGGTTTGTGAGTTGATATAAATACAGAGAGAGATCAGTTATCAAATATCATCAAAGACAAAACAGACTGAACCTGGGGATAGTAATGAACTTACTCTTAACAAACAGCAGGATAATGAGAAGTGTAAAACATCTTTAAAAAAACACCTTTTCCCCACTCCTCCCTCTTTCCCAGGCTCTACCTCCTCCCCTCCAGCAGTGCAGGGAGACAGGGAATGGGGACCTGGGTGATTGTGGTAATTTCATCCCATAGGGTGCCACAGGGTGCCTCCCACAGGAGAGAGTTCTCACAAACATCTCACATGTGAGTCCATCCCAGAGCCATTCCTATGATTCCTGATTGCCATGGCCCTGGCCAGAGGTGGCACTGGCTCTGCAGAACATGGAGAAACACTCCTGCAGCCTCTCAGGGAAGCCATGCCCATAATGCTCCAGCTGCCTCAACCCGGCCACACAAACCCGGTACATCTGAGCACTTACTGCTGTCACTCTGGAACTTAACTCAGATCTTGGTTTTTGATCTTATTTAAAAATAGCTAATTCTCTTGAAGAGAATTGCATTTAAGCAAAAGTAGTCAGAATGAAGAAAAGTAATATAAAATGCTTAAAAATGGTTAGTCATGATTTTTCCTAGTTTCCACTAGAATCAGTGGAATTCACCAGTCATATTATACCCAGAGAATTTACATCATAAGAGTTACAGATAAACAGATGAAAAAATATATCTTTTCAGAACAAGGGCCCTGTATACTAAAAATAAACCAATTTAAAGCAATACTCAAGAGATATGCATATTACTGTTACCAACAACATACCATCTAATTGTCCTATTCCCAAGTTATTCAGGAGTAGTAAAACACATATTAGTATGGAGATTTTTTACAATGAGGCACACATGTTTTGCTAATCAAGCAAGTCTGTCACAGCAACAGAGATGGAAGAAAGAGTAATTGGATCTTACTTGAAAACCTTCAGCTTAAGTTGTGGTCTAGAACTGACAGGTTCTGTCAATATTTACAGAGAGATTTATTACTATGTCATATATGCTTAGAAAGACACACATATTTCTACCATCATAGAACAAAATAAATAATGTTGTTATCTTATTTTTTAAATTTGGTGTGTATAAAGTGGAAGAATTTTTTTTTCATTTGCATGAAACTTATAATTAACCACGGGTTTTGGTTTCTGGTTTTATTTGAAATAACAAATCATTATAAAAACTGTAAAAGCTCATTATTATTTGCATAAATGAAAACAAGTTAGTGAAGCTAACTAAGAAAGGCATATTATGCTATTTAGATGATGCATTTTGTTTTATATATAGTATTTGACCATAATTTTAAAATAAATTTATAAAAAAAGGTGATTGCAAATACACATTTAGGTATCTAGGGTCTGTAAATATCATAGTTTAATTTCATTCACAAACATATGATCAGAATTAACTCATAACAAAAACCATTCATCATAATGAACATGAAAAACTTTGAAGTAAGGGGAGGGTAGTTTCTTTAACATTTTTAGTGTGACTCATGTTGTTTCCACAATTTCAGTCTCAATAACTTACTAATATTTTCATATGCTGGGTAAATGCATATTTCTCTAAATGAACAATGGCTAACTGGAGCATTCTTTCCAGAAAGACTCCGTGTCTTTTTATCTTATCTCTGTCATTCATCCTGTTTTAAATATAATGTTGAATCTTGACCTGTCCACATACAGTGGTAGAAACACGATTGATTTCCCTTTCATTTTGATTGCTTTTTGCCTTGAAATAATAAAAGAAATGGGATCTAATTCCAAATATAAACTGAGATCTGCTATATATGCTTAGAAGGGAAATCTGAAATCTGAAAACTTTGGAAAATCCTTCTAATTTGCATTTCTGACATCTGTAAAATTGATCAGCCAATTGGTGAATAATTGCATTCTTACCTCTGCTTCTATTTCTTTTTTATTCAAACGTCTTTCTCACTAAGGAAAAAAAAAAGACTCATATGAAAATTTATTATATTAAGGGACATCTATCAAATAAACTATGATGTTTCATGAACGAAGCTCATTGCTCCTAAAGAAATGTCAGTAACATCTGCTGTGTTTCTGCACTTTCAATTTAAAATTTGAAGGGATATTTTTCTTACCAAATTATATTTATGAAAATACCAAAAGCCTGTTTTGAAATCCTAAGCTATATTAACTGTAAGAATATATGGCTAAGATATCTGAAAACCCCTTTTCACTTACCATAGTTACTAGCTGAAAAAGGTCAAACATAAGGGTTTTTATAGAGGAAATATCTGACAAGTGCATGCATAAAAATAATCTTTTATTTTAAGATGTAACTGCATACCTCCCAGAGGAGTTTTTAGACACTAAGTTCTCCAAAGTACCTAGTTGGAGTTCTGAATTTAGTACTTAGATACAGGAGACAATTTGAGGAAAAGCTCTCTTTCCTGGGTGCTACTCATTGGCCTGTTTAGCACAAGTGACTTGTGGGAATTGCTCATCTGAAGCTGTGAGTGGCTGAATGCCTACAGGATGCTTTGCCACAGTGTCTATAAGCCAGTTAGATAAGATAAGTGTACTTAGATTTCCAAATAATTACAGGGAAAAAAAAAAAAAAGCTCATTAGATGGTATCTGCTAAATATTTTTTGTAGTAGATTTTATTAACAGCACTGTCATTTTTTTCTTTATTTCTCCCTAGATCTGCTTCAAGAAAGAAATAAACAACGTTTGCATATTTTGATTTTAACTGTCTTCTATTTGCATATTTTATATTATTGCTCTCAAGTCTAAGGAGATATATTGCATAGTACATAAAAATGACTGGAGTCTGATCTCTGTTACATCTGAATAATAAATAACACAAGACTGCCTTACAATGCAAGCAGCAGTACAAGCACAAGATGTAAAAATGATCGAGAACTCGAGTTTATGGGAACACACAACTAAGGGGAATAGAAGTAAAGAAAAATCAATCAAACGTGTTTGTGAGGAAGCACAGAATAAATCTACGTGGGTTACTCTTCTCCATCAGGCATGTATAATTGCATTGTTTCAAAACTTGTTTGCTGGCTCAGTTCACAAATGTGCTCAGCGTTTGGGAGCTTGCTCTTTTGCATTTGTGAGCCCTCTCCAAAAACTGACATGGTGCGGTCATTTAGAATGTTGCTTAAACATATTCTCTAAACCCAGCTCCAGGTCTGCTGTGTGTCATACACTGTGCAAAACTGACTGTACTTCGATATCAGCTAATGAGGGAAGGGAAGGGAAGGGAAGGGAAGGGAAGGGAAGGGAAGGGAAGGGAAGGGAAGGGAAGGGAAGGGAAGGCAAGGCAAGGCAAGGCAAGGCAAGGCAAGGCAAGGCAAGGCAAGGCAAGGCAAGGCAAGGCAAAGGAAGGCAAGGCAAAGGAAGGCAAGGCAAGGCAAGGCAAGGCAAGGCAAGTTCCTTAAAAAAAATATTTTTAGACCTAAAATTTTGCGATCCCAAGGACACTTCTTTCTATATCTCTCTATTATGGGAACCAGGTTACAGCTGTTTTTTTTTTTTTTTTTCCCATTGAGAGTAAGAGAACTATTCCTTGTTCATGTATCTTTTTGAAATTCCTTTCTAAAAGAAGTCAGAGGAACAGGTTGCCTTACAGGAAGACATAGTAGTTGTCTTGACAAGCCTTGGGAGGGTAATTGTTGTATAACACTGCCAGTTTACCACCGGCTGATGTTTCAAATAGAAAATGCTGAGTATGCTGAGGCAGAACACATTTTAAATTCATGTCTTATCTCTATCAGCTGTTTTTGCTGATCATGGACAGTCAGCTAAACATCTATAAACCCTCTTCAGTCACAGAGCTGGAAAGGGTAGATCTGAAGAATGAAAAATATGCTGGCAATGTGACAGATCTTCCTGCTTGCCAGCCCATCAAAAATGGTGCTGAGTGGATCTGAAGAAGGCAGATGATGAATCAGTGAGTCAAGCTAACAGAAGGACATAAAGAAATTGACAGTTCTGTCAACTAGCTCTTGGTGGGAAGCAATCAGGTTATGATGAGTAAGAGAAATAAATCATGCAGAAACTGTAGACAATTAATTAGAAGAAACCTCCCCCAAAGTACAGAATTGCTGTAAGCTTACAAAGAGGAAATCCAGATTGCAGTGTTTTCACTGCAAAATTAAAATGAAGAGACAGAACAAAAAAGCACAAATATCTAGTGAAAACTTCTAATTTCTTTCATCCACCTTTTGTTCCTTTCTGCCCCATCCTCTCCCTCTCTTACCCTCCCTGCATCCTCATCCTTATTTGAATTTTGTTACAGAATAGCTATCATGACCACTCAGAACAGAAGTGGAGAGAAGTATTTACATAAGAGCAGGAGTTCAGGTATATTCAGGCCTCCACAACTGGGGAGACTAAGAGAAACAGAATAGTGAAAATGTGATAGGAAGTCTATACTGGCCCAAAGGGCCAAGGGTACTATGAGGTAGTACCTAGGAGTGCAGAATGTTGCTCTTGTGGCTTTTGAAAATGCATTATAAGTAGGACATGAGAATTTCAGCATTCCCCTAAAGCACCAGACAGCTCGTTCTATTTCTCTCTGAAATCTGTCTTTTTCTCCCATAAATAGCTTGAATAGTTACAGTGGATTACACTGGTCAGATCTACAGTGTAGACAAACTGAATTTTCTTATTGTTTTTTTTTCATTTTGTTTTTTCAATGGCAAAACAAGACCATGACTTCTCTTTCTCATCCTTCTAAGAACATTAAAGATAGTTAAGTGAAAATGAACTGTCTGCAGTTTTGTATTTTCCGTATTACAATCAAAGTGGGCCAAAACTGGTGTCAACAACTGATCATTTTCTACTGTGCAAGCCCACTTCCTTCTTAATTTCATTTCATTCAGAGAAATAAAATTTACTGGATCATAAAATATTAGGAGTATCATAAAATATAGGGGAATCATGTCTCTGATTGTCAAGAAAGAAGTGTTACAGCAGGGACGTTAAATTTCAAACATCCCATTCCTTCTTAAGATTAGCTCATAGTGCTTTTAACTTTAAGTTCAAAAACTTGTATGGGTTATGTCAGCATACCTAAAGTATGATGGCTTGTTAATAAAGAATGCTAAAGTAATTTGTCATTTGGAAGAAGTATTTTACCAGTAATTTTCAGATTACATTATGTCTACTTTATGTTTATCTTTGATTGCTCAGAGAGCATTTTAGTAACTTATGAGTTCTCTAAAAACCTTGGGTTCTTAATATTTCCTATTAAAAAGAATAATTTTATCTGATATTAGGTATATTAAAATGTATTTAGCTGAGAATTTTATTATATTTTGCTTGTTTTTCTTTTAATTTAAATTCCTTTTATATATTATCCACCTAACACTTAAAAACTCTAATAAACTCCTGCTATCATAGAGGGGGAAAAAACCAATTATTGTATCATACAAAGACAAACATATGCAAAACAAAGTACAATCAGAAACCTTATCTTTAGAAAACATTGAAGCTACAAATAAATGAATTTTAAAAAATAGGTTTAAATCCAAACCCAGCCAAAACTGATCTAGACAGAAGAAATGTGACAAACTGCAGTACTGTGGTTCGCAAAATTGCTGCAAAACTTTAAGAATTTTGCTGGCAGTGGCAAGACTGGGTGACTGTGAGATGCTTTCAGGTTCAATTTCTGTGGTTTGGGTTTTTTTTTTTTTTTGGGATCTTGGCTTTTTAATTGTTTTTTTATTTCCTTTGATTGAAGGCCTTTGCAATCTTTAGAAAAAAGATAACAAAAAACCACACAAAAACCTACCTAAGAAAGGTTTCTTTCTATCTGAAAGAATAAATAATCTCTGTATGATCTTTGACATTTTAATCAAATAATGGTTAAAATATTATATAAGGGTAGGACAAGTCAGCTTTGTTTCTCATTTGTTTCTCATATTTTAATTTCTAACCCTAGGCAGGTCTCTTCCTTTTACAGTGCCTGTATTTCTTGCCTGTAGTTTTAAGATTACTTACCTGACTTACTAAACTCTCCTCCCTTACTAACCACAAATATGATCTAGAAATCAGAATGTTAAAATTCTCCATTTAAAATCAAATCCTTATATTATTTTCCTGTCAGTAACTTCTGTGTGTCTGTGAGTGCCTGTGTGAGCTCTGTGACAAAATCTTCTACTTTTTCTAGTTCCTGTTTTCCAAGTGGAACTCTCTTGAGTAATAAGAATTAGGTACCACTGACATCTACACCAATTGATAAAGACAGCAATCATGCACAAATACATGCCTTCCTATCCAAATCTGTTATTACTGTCTCCTCTTGGCAGTAAATTGGGTCTCTGGTAAAAAATCCTGTCACCAACCTATCTATGGTGGCAATGGTTTTTCTTATTTTACTGTCACCAAGCCTTCATCTAGGCAAATGAAATAACGGAGTACTATATGAACAAGCATCTGCCAACTTAACCTCAAGCACACATTGGCTACTTAAAATTTAGTCCAAAGTTAATAAACTTAGTTTATGTAAATAGAATCACTATTGCACCATATGAAATTTGTGCAGGACACTGGTACTGACCAGATTTCAAATGGAAACTGGAAAAACTCTGCGTATCTGACGATAAAAATAATTTGCATAATTTCTTTTAAATATATTTTTTTCTTGCCTAATATATGCAACATGCCCTAGGCTGATTAGATCACTGTTTATTAGCAGAGAGCTTCCCACAAGTTGAAACATGGGACAAAGGTGAAGGGCAGTATGAGGGAAGTCAATGTCTATAAAGTGAGTTTGAAGGACCTGAACTTGGAGACATCAATGTTCCCCAGGCATTTCATGCTTTCATTATCTTGCTTCTGTCATAGAATTTCTGAATATTTTATTTTTATTTTAGATTGAATTGTTAATTCAATAATTTCTAGAGAGCTAACATGAATAGAGCTTGAGTGAGGCATGAAGTATTCATGTACATTAAAGCCAGAAAAAAAGAGATTTCAAGGAGATTAGGTATCCATATTTCTCATCAAGAACTAGTTACTGTACTTTTGTTCAGGGAAGATAGCAGTAGCAGAAGCAATTGTCAGAAACTGATAATGATTCAAATTGTGCTTTCATAAAATGAAAAGAGTCCAGAAAAAACTAGGGGAATCAAAGAGCGACTAAAACCATGTTCTTTCTCCAGCAAAGATTGAATCAGCTTTATAAGCCTTCAATACTCCTACGTAAAAATTTAAAAAATATTTTTGATTTCTCATAGGTTATTAATATTCTTACCCTTCTAAAATAAACATACCTGATACAGATATCAATAGCTACATGCCTTGGGAATATACATCTGCTTTTCCCACTGGATGCCACTGTTTGATCAAATTCAGGCAAACCAAATCCCGGAATAATCCTGAAAATTCATAGCTGAAAAAAGCCATTAATTCAAATTAAAACATAGGGTCTTTAGGAAACATTTGAAGCATGTTTTATTAAAATACTTGGAGCACAATTACAGTGGTTTTAGTAAGGATTATACAAAATTGAAGACTGCATGAGGAAATAAAAAAGAACTTACGGGGCATGATAGAACAATTGAAAAATTTAATGATACATGTTATATGTTGAATAACAGATAATTGTTTCAACATCTTACTCATTTTGAGTATGAGTTTTTAATTTGACACTGACCGATAAGGGACTTGCCACTAACATTACAATATTTCACAGGTGAAAGATCAAGTATGCTTATCTTTGTTATAATAGAATTAGCTTAGCATGAGCAGTTTCAGTTATTTCTGAAAGTCAGTATTCTAATTTTACTGTCACTGGAACCAATGGCACTTCGCCATTCACTTTCAGAGGATATCATCAGACCAACATGAGTAATAAGAACATACTTGCTTCATCTAATTCCTTGAAGGAACATTGTTCAAGTGACAATAGTATTCAAACAATGGTAGATGCTCTAGTACAAAATAAGAAGTGTCCTCTAAATTGTAGGTAAACAAAATGCAACAACACCAGAAAAGAAAATATTGTAAGAACATACCAGTATAAGGAGCATATATGAGGAAGACATGAATAAAAATCAAACTGCCAGTAAAATTAATTCAGTTTCTGGAGATTAATTCAAAATACAAGGAATTATCAGAAATTTATTATGAAACATGCAACGCAAAGATGGTGATAATATTGTAAATTTTCCATTGTATCTAGATTACCAGGCAGTAGTCATTTTTATAGCATTTAAAACTTTGCTTTTTCTTTTTTTAATATCATTTGAAGTATTACACAAATTGTGACAGCAAGACATTGATTTAAGTATCTTATATGAATCCCTGACTGCTGTAAGTACATTCCAAAAATGTCGCACAGCTAAGTAATTACAGTTATCTTATAGCAGAGACATAGTAAGGGGATTTTTTGTGATAAAATGAAGTAATCTTTCCCATTGCTCTCCAGTCTCTTAGAGATTGCGTATTATTTTCTGATCCCTTTACATTAAAATATTCGTAAAATTCTGAATATCCATCATACATCACTCAAATACATTCCTAAGGCTTGCTTTATGCTTGAAGACAAGAATAACAAAAGCCTACCTATTTCAAAGACGTGTACATTGCAAGCCCAGGCTTTATGAAACACTATAGCTAACTGAGCCAGGACTTGTTTTTCCAGTTTACTTTAAATGAAGACTGCATTGTGAACCTTGAAATAATTGTAAATTCTGGCCAGCACAGAATCATGGTACTTTTTAATAGTGTGTTCTAGTATTCTAAAACAGAAAATTCTTGATATGTTTCTTGGAAGCTGATACAGTGTGGCTGTCTCAAGCCTTCGATCAGCAGAGGAAATTCTGGCAGAGGACAGTCGGTTTCATGGGGATCTGGAATAGTAGAAGTTAAGAATCAGTGACAAGAAGGAAAATGACATGAGATAAAAAAAAAAGTGGAAGACAGACTCAAAAACAATAAAAAAGTGAAATGTTTGGTAGAAACTGAAAAATAAAAATAGAGAGGAGCTAAGAAGGAAAAAATGAGAAAGAAAATTAAAAGTGTTTTATATATCAGGTTGTTTGTTTGTTTATTTGTTTGTTTTTTAAAAACCTACTCTTCCCTGCATTTATTCTGTGTGTGGATTTTTGGAGGGATAAATCATCTCAGGGAAAACTCAGTGAGTATGCTCTGTGTTTATATAGATTTATACATTTATATATCTCTATCTGTGTATCTATGAGCATGTGTGTGTACCTAACTATTCTTTTTATGGAACATTGTTCCACTTTCCCTAAGAAGCTGTATCTACTCTGATTTATTTTTATATTCAATTAAAATTTTCTATAACTAAATAAAGACAAAAAAAAGGATAGAATACTTTGGGCATCTTATCATAAATAGGAATAAACAAAGAGGAGTCATACATCTGTGCACAACTTCTACATGTGATTGTGAGGTTAAAGTAAAAGTCTTCCAGGCACTCATCTAATGTACATAAAAATAATTAGCACTGGTCATTAAGGATGCTGTAAACGGCTCAGTTAGAAACTTAAATATGGGTATTGCTGAGAAGAGGAAAGTGCATGGAGAAATCCCATCTGCCCTAACCATGAACCAGACAGCTAAAACCCAGCCTTGAGTGCTAAGTGCCACCTTGAGTCAAAGTGGCAAAGATAAAGACCTTGCAGGAAGCAGGCACACATCTCAGGTGAGAGCAGATTTGTGTCAGCGGAGCTCAAAGCAGGCAAAGCCAGCTCAAAGCAGGCAAAGCAAGCTCCCGTGCTCCTGGAGCTAGAAGTGCGCACGTTTCTAGACCCCTGTCCCAGGCTTCCAGCAGCGTGTGCCAGCAGCGAGATGCTCAAGCACAGCAGGAGCCGTGTGACAAAGAGGACAGCCCCTGTGAATAAGCCTCAGCACAGGGTGAGAATTATCCCAGGGCAATTGGTGATGCCTAATGCTGCCAAAGCAGGCAATGAGGAGGCACAGTAAGGGCACAGGAATATAGGGAGGAAAGTAACACAATGTGGGCTTGAATCAGAAAATATTACTGTAGATTAAATAGAGTATCAGGTAAGAATGGGGTTGAAATGATAGCATTTGATTTGACAGCAAAGCTTCCCATTGTTGTATAATCTCAAATAAATTAAAGAAAAAGGAAAAAAAAAGGACTTGATTCTGAAAATATGCTTGTGAGCAATACCAGTTACATGAGTATGTGAATACACATTCCAAGGCTGGCAGCACTGCAAACAACCAAATGAGTGCTACTTATCAATATAATGCTTGAAAAGCACTTCTGCACATCTGAAATATCTAAAGGACTCCTTGTGTATTACCTTTTTTTATAGTTCATAAGAAATCCTGCCTAAAATGAAGCCAGTTTTGAAGTAGTGCTATGCAATCTGACTTGGCTTACTTTGTTTAGGTACAAAATAATAATAGCTTCTGTATTGCCACTTTTTGATGAAATTTCCCATTTGTGTTTTTGTTCTTGTTTTTTCCTTTCATCAAAGATACTTAAAGCAAAGTCCTCATGGATGCATCTTGCCATTTAAACATATTCTAGGCTTGCAGTTTCTTATCTTAACCCACAGTCTATTTTTTCTGCTTTTGTTTCTGTGGAATGTTGTGGGTTATTTTAATCTCTTACTTTAAAAACTCACTAAGAATCCTCACTTCTAACCACTGCAATTGCAAAAAAAGAGCATTCCCTAGATGATAAATGAAGTTCAGGTTTTCAGATGTATCTGTTCTTTAATGCTTAATGTAACTGTTAGATTGAGTGTGGTTGATGAATTTGGTGTTTATGAGGGTGGTAGAAAACACAATAGTTTCCATCCTAAGCAAAGATATCCTTCTGTGGTTTTTGTGACATAAACAGAAACAAATTGAATTTCCATATGCTTTCAACGACATTCCATATGGTTTTATTGATGAATTCTGATTCCTAATTTGTGATGATGAAGAAATATAAGTGTATATCATTATTTTCTGTGTAAATAATACATATTATTGAAAAGATTGTCTTTTGACTTAAATACTCTTAAAAAAAATTTTATCTTCAGGATGGATTTGTGAGTTTAGTATGGATTTATTCCATCTGAGCTGCAGTTTACTTTAAGCATTCTAAAATATCAAAATTTTTCAAAATACTATTGGTGTCATTGGAGTAATTTTGATTTTTGGAAGGTAAGAAAATTATCCTTCCCATCTTTGTTTTTGTCTGAGTTCTGGAAGACATAAATTAGCAATTACTGGAAGACATAAACTATCATTTCATGGGACTATTATAAATAAGTAATGTTTTACCTGGTACTTTTTTACACATGAAGAACAAAGCTTAGGTCACAGTGAAGTTCACTCTTATTACATCAAGGCTTTAAAAAGTCTCTTTTTTTTTTTTTTGAAGTCTCTACAAAAATATACTTCTATCATGGTTAAAATTAAAATCTATTGCAGGTCTTCAATATGGGAAAGTGGATATTTATAGGAAGGGTTAGGGAGAACATATCTTTAGAACTTTAAAATAAATTATACTCTGTGACCTTCAAATACTAAACATAGTAGGAGATCTGTCATTACACTGCACTGACCAAGCAGCAGCTGTCTTGCTGACCAAACTCTCTATGAAAGCAATATTTTTGAAAAATTTATTTTCCTATCTTAAACTGCCTTGTCTACCCTAGGGTACTCTTGTTTAATCTGTCAGTACTCTGGGATATTATACAAGCAGATAAATTAGCTATAATCCTTGCCCCTGAAGAGTTTCATTACACATAAATACAATCATATGAGAGAAGGTAAAACAAAAGAAAGAATTAGGAGGGGATAAGGGGAGAGAAGGAAGGACATCACTTATGAAATCCTCAGTTTTAATGGTGCTTTGGATAGCTTTCTATTTAGATAGATTTTTATCTTTCATGGAGGAGTAATAGAATTTAAAATAATAATAGCTCTTTGTTATTATTATTATCTTTAATTATAATTAAAATAATAATTTTTTAAAAATTAGAGCAGTGGAACAGAGGAAAAGGCATGAATATGAGGAGGAAAGAAGAGTATGTTTCCAAGTAGGGACAATGGAGGGAAGAATGTGAAATAAAATGTGTGTTTTAAGTTTTGCAAGAAAACCAGCTGAAACTATTGGTAAAGAGAGGTGCATAACATACAAATTTGATCCCACCTCCAGAGCAGGAGACCTTCCATTCTGTTGGGAGAGGTACCTTGAAGAAACAGAGCAGAGAAAGCAAAATAGTAATAAGAAGAAATCAAATTAACTTGCCCTGCCTGTTTTTCTGAATCTCTTCATGCTGATAGAACTTAGCCTACCTGAGAGTGCTGTTCTCCTCCTTGTAACAGACACCTCCCAACCTCAAGGTAATTTTACATTAATTTACATTTCCTTTTTTTTTGTTATTTTTGTCTCTGTGTTCACAGCCATATTTTTTCCTCACATTTTGATATGTGATTTTCCTCACATATCAAAACTTTCAATTCCCCCAGCAGGTATTTATATATGAGTAAGATACCTCTTGAGCCCTTTTGTCTCCAGGCTAAACAGATCCAGTTGTTTCAGCCTATCCTCTTACTGCAGGTGAACCAGTCTCTGATAGTGATCAGCAAAGATTATTATCTTTGTGGTCCTTCATTGGGCTGCCTCTGGTCCATGTCTTGAACTGGAAAAACAAGGACTGAGAACTGTACTCCAAATCCTGTACACCAGGATCACTAGGTCTTTTTCTGCAAAGACCTCACCAGATACTGCCACCTTGAAATATATTTGCCATTTCCTTTTGTTGAAGTTTGTGAGATCCCTCTCTGCCTTTTGCGATCCATTTCAATGGCAGCACAATGATCTGACCTAATCAAAATTCCCACTTTTGTATCATTTGGAAACTCATTTTGGGTGCAGGATATCCCATTATTCACATCATTAATTAAGTAAAAAAGTATTGGTCCAGCCTTGACCCCTAGGACACAACATTGGTGACTGCCCTCCAGCAGAACTTTGCTCCACTAGTGGATCCACTTTTGATCTGGGCAGCTCAGGCAGCTTACAAATAATTTCACTCTCCCTTTAACGAGTGTGGAATTCAACAGTTTGTTAATGAAATATTATGACATTGTGGAAAACCTTGCTTCAGTCAGGTTACACAGCATCTACCACTCTGCCCTCATCCACCTTGGCAGCAATTTCATCATAGAAGGTGATTATCAGGTTGATTAGGCATGCTTTCCCCTTCATAAATCCATTGTGACAACACCCAAGAGCCACCATCTCATTCATGCTTTAGTAAAGGTTCCAGGATTATTTGCTTCACCACCTTCCTGGGGAATGAGGTGAGACCCTTTAGTTCAGTGGAGGATCCCCCAATCCTCCTTCATACCCTTCTTGAAGATGACAACGATCATTACTTTCCTCCAAGCCCCAAGAGCCTCCTCCACTTGCCATGACCTTTAACAACTGAGAGTGGCTTAGCAGTTCCAGGTCCCTCAGCAGCACGGTTCTATCACATTGGGTCCCACAGATTATGCCTGTCCAGCTTGGGTTTTTTCAATTCTTCTTAGTGTTTGACAGGGAGTTATGATTTTTGACAAAGTCACAACCCCAAAAATGTTCATACAGCCCTGTGCTTGCACAGTGTGACTGTGACCAGCCACAATTTCCACTTTATCAAGAATGACAGAAAAGGAATGCATAAACAGCAGCTGCCACTTTTGTCAGTATCATACTCCACTCATTTTCCTATGCATTTTTAGTTGGCAAGTTTCCATTTGTGGAAACTGTCATGTCCACTGGCTCCCTGAGCAGCCTCGGATAGTTCACATTTTTGCCTTCAGATCAGGAAGTGCTCATGTCTGAAAATATAAAGAATTTTCCATATATATGTAAGTTCACAAATATTTATAAAATTCAATACTTACATGTAGATAAACCTTATATATGTTTATATATACCTTTGCTTTTGTATATACTTATATATAGATACAAAAGGTAATTATATGGATTAATAAAGGTGCATGTACAGCACATTCTGAAGTAAAAGTTAATGAGAAAAATAATTAAAGCTTATACATAAACACAAAGTAATTAAACAAAGTCAAAAATATTGGGCACTCCCATGTTATAAGGCTAATGAGCTATTCCAAATGATTCCTGCTGGATCATGTTCCTTACTGAAGTCAGTTTCTGGATAAATTGGTCGTAACAACAATCCTTGAGACCAGGTGGGTTGACATTACAGAAGGTCCACTTAACCTTGCATTTAGTTTCTTTGTGTACACTCTTGCTGTGTTTCTACCCCAGAAAGCAGCTAAATACTGCAGAGCTGCTCACTTACTCAAAGCCTGACCAGTATGGAAGGGAATCAAAAAAACCCCAACCTCTTGGTTTGAGATAAGAACTGTTTAATAATTGAAACAAAACAAAACAAACAAAAAACAAAACAAAAAAACAAAACAAAACCAAAACAACAACAACAACAATTATAATAATAATAATAATAATAACAATAATAATAATAGTAATGAGAGAGAGAGGAATATAGCCCAAGAAAAAAAAAGAACTCTATAATAAAATTGTTCACCGCCAGGTCATCCCTGAACTGTGACCAGCAGCTCTTCCTGGCCAACTCTCAGTTTATATACTGGGCATGACATGTTATGATATGGAGTATCACTTTGGCTGGGTTTCTTTTTGGTCACTTTTTCTAGCAATGATCTCTCTTCTTGGCTTATTTTGCACTTGCTAACTGGCAGATCGTGCGATACTGAAAAATCCTTTACTTAGGGAAAGCAACAAGCAAAACTCCCATGTGTTATCATCATTATTCTCATGTCACATCCAGAGCACAGCACTATACCAGCTACTAAGAAGAAAATTAACTCTATCCCAACTGAAAAGAGGGCAATCACAGGCACATTCTATTAGCCCAGCTTCTGAGATGCTGAAAGGAGGAATTCCCTGAGCTGAAAAGTCCCAGGGTCACAAACAGATGCAGAAGTGAGTGCTGGTGTGTGTCTAGGGGCTGTGTGCTGCAGGCACTGCCAGCTCACTGCGCTTCAATGCACACTCTGAACCTGATAAGGGCAACAGGCTCTCTTGGAGGAGTCTGTGATCCCTTCTGATGATATATATTGAAAAGCAGACAGTCTCTAATGAAACCTTAATAAGAGCAGACTAAAAAATCTCTGTGAAAAATGATTAGCAAGTTTTATCTGAATCAAACATTTATCTAAATCTTAAAAATACATAGATCTTTAAAATGTTCTTTAAACTAAAAAACACCCACTACCACCAAAAAACCAAGCAATCAAGCAAAACAAAACCTGGATGTAACAATGAATTTTCCATACAGAGAGAAGTTTCAACTAAATCTCTGATAGTTACAGAGCATCAACTGCCCAAAACACAATTTTCAAGGCAGCTGCAAGCATTCTTTCAGTTTGACAATCATTATAATTTAAAAAGTTAATATAAGCAAATTCATGCATGTTTTTTTTAAAAAAATACAGCACAATTTGTGGTTCCCAATGGTTTTTTCACCGTACTTCAACAAATGCTGACATTTAGAAAGCTCTTTTTTTGTAAAGTTTATTCTATTACAAACCACATACTGTGGTTTCAAACATGTTTTTTTGCATTAGATAGATTTATCATTGCAGCTATTTAGCTTTTCTATAAATCAGACCCACAAAATATAACAAGATCTAAGGTGTACATTTTACATTTATATGGTAGCTATGGTGTGCAAGAAGCCCATGCTGTGTCAATGAGAGATAATATCCCGACACACTGCGCAGAAAGATGAATCCCCTGAAGTCTGAGCTGTTAGCTTTACGCGGGACAGCAATCATGATGCTGTGGAATATTAACAAGATAAAACGGCAATTGGACATTTGATTCCCCAAAAGTAGGAAACCTAAACAGAAGCAGTGGGAAATGAGCTAGAAGAGAAGCAGGGAATGTGTGCTTAGTTCTCATATGGCAGACAACAGATCTCACAGCCCAGAGTAATACGTGACTTGTAAAGCACTCTAAGTTGTTCTTTCATTTGCCTGGTGCTGGAACTTCTAGCCATTTGTTGAGTTAAAATCATTGATGTTTTAAAAAATATAAAAGTTCTGTAAAATCATTGGTGAACACAATTATATCACAAACAATATTTAAATATTTTAGTACAACACTTTCCAGACTGAAAATTAAAGGTATAACAATAGCTATTGTCCGATAAATTTAAGTTTTACCCTTAATACTTTTACTCTTAATACTTTTTACATTTACTCTGTTTATTTCATCTTCCTTATTTATCTAAATGATATCATCTAACCATAGAGAAATAAAGATATTTATGTGAATTTATTTCTCTTTGTTCATACTGAGGTAAAAAATACATATATATGCTGAAGAAGAAAAAATATTTTATGATCAGAAGTTCAAAATTGGCCTTGTTCCAAAAATATTCTTCAAGATGTACAATATATCAAAATAGGTAAATATTTATGAATTTAAATATTTAAGAACTCCACACATCTGCAACATGATAAATAACTATCAAATTGGAAAAATAAATATATTGCCTTGTGTCCTATACCTCCATGTCCTCTTTCCAAAACCTGCTATAAGTACCTCTTGTCTAAAATAGAAAAAATAGAATCAGTGAATTCTTATTTCATTATATGATTTTAAAAAAATCATTTTTCAGATAAGGAGATCAGGTTGTTTGGTTTTTTGTTTTTTCTTTGTTATGTGTTTTTTTGTGCTTGTTTTTTTTTTTTTTTTGAATTACAATAAACTCCAAAACCAAAACAACAGAACCACAAAAAACCCCAAATAATAAAAAATTAAGAAAGATAGTAGCTCAGTAATCAACGTGTTAACACTTTTGAATAGAGAACCAGTTGCCCACAGTCTCAGTATTAGTCTTAGTTTCAGTATCCTTAGAAGATACTTTCCATAAAAGTATACTGCAGGTAAAATATAATCATGCTAGAAAAAAAATAATTCCAGAGCAGCTTTTCTTGCTTGATAGGTGGTGATATACAGACAAAAATTAATCTTCATGTTGCACCAAGTGTTGTGTTTGCTGTAGTTTATTCACTGACATATTTCAGTAGATGGGATGGGATCAATAGATGGGATGAGATGCAGTCACCATGGTACTCTGGCCCTGCTGTAGGGGCTGTGGATGCACAGGGCATGGGCCTGGAAGCAATGCAGAAGTAAAATGAACCTTCAGTTGTCTTCAGTGCAAGGAAGGAATGCAATTGTTAATACTGCTAATATTCTAGGTCTGCTTTCTGTCAGGTCTGAGGTAAGCTATAGAGCTGTGCTCACAAATACCTGTGTGTCAGTGCAGTGTAGGTATTGTGTAAGCTGCTGGCAAGATAAAAAGTTCCTTTTATCAATATATGCATCTGTGCTGTGACAGAAGCATATTCCCGTTAATAAATTGTTGCTTTTCATGTTTATCGTCTCCTAAATATTGATAATTCAAGCACAATGAAGCAATCCTAACTGCAGGTGTGCCTAGGAATAAATTACATACACACTCCCCCAAAGAGATATTGAATCATTTGAAAAACACCAGCAAGAGCCACTTTATTTCATAATGTTTAGGGGGTAGGCTTTCTTTATCACTTTAAATTTATGAAAAAATTTTTAAAAATAATGTTATAATATATCAGAAGTTTCCTAGTTGTCTTTGTTTTTATTCTAGATTCCAGGATTTGAGGGGTTATGTGTCCCAAGAATTTGCTTTTCCTCCTGTTGCCTGGGCCCTGAGTCCGCGTGCTACCTGCACCCTGTTCTAGCTACAACATCATGCTTTTCTGAGCACTAACACTTCCTAGTCCTTCATCTGATTTCCCCAAGATTATGTTGCACTTTGTGAAAGAAATAAAAAGCCCAAACCCAAACTGTTTATGAACACTTCTTAGGAAAAGCAAAATCAGCCTTAACATGGAGATTTGAAGTGTTTTGAATAGTGTAAAGTCTTACTCATGATAGTGTTTCTGAGTCACTGACCTGTGTTGGACTGCATGTTCAGATATGATTTTATTGTTCATGTCACATAGAAAAGCATGGCCTTTAAACTCCTTTTTCTCTACATTATTAACAGACAACTGGGCTTCTGGACTGCTGCTACAAAGCAGGTTTTAGGACAAGAAAAAATAAGAATGGCATCATTGTCTGCTAGCAGTCTGCTGCTGTCCTTGGACAAAGACTATCACCCAGAGAGAAGAAAGCCCTACTGATAAAAAAGCTTTTTTTCTTTCTCCACAGTCAACACCCTAGTAATCAGTCACACTGATATCCACTCAGAAATGCAATTAAAACAATACATTCCCATAGAATACAAAAGCTCATTACTTATTCCAAGTAAAAAGAGAGAATACAAATGTCATATTTTTGAAAAAAAGCTTTCAATGATATTCAAAACAGAAATTATCTACTCATTCTCTCCCCACTCTTGCTTATTTCACTCCAGCAATAATTTATAATCTGGCTGGAGAAGAAATGCTAATCAAACATACATCTATATTTTTCATCATGAGGATATAGGGAGTGATCTCCTTACCTGCCTTTAGAGACTTCATGACTGATATGCTTGAGATATGTAAACTTAGTTACCTGTGTTTCTGAACACCTATATGGATGCCTTTTAAAGCCTTGACCCAAGGGCAGGAATTTGTTTTCAAATTACTGTAATGAACAATAATTATCAAATGAGCCAAAAGCCCAGAAGAAAGCAACAGAAAAAAAATTTATGAGCATTTTCTAGTAAAATGCATTTTGTGTCCAAGATGTTTTGCAAGGAGATGATCTCTTTTGTCAAACTGATGAAAAAGGAGCAAATAATCTCACAAAACTGTTAGCTGATGAGAGTAGACCTCTTTGAAAAATGCTGTTTTCAAAGATTAGCAAATCAATATATACAACAAAAACTACATATACCCATAATATTGCATGTTTTCTGGGCTTTTTTTAACAGAAAAAGTGAAGCATGAGAAGGCTTTTATTTTAATTCTGGTATATGAGTGATGCACTAACAAAGTTTTCATTTATAGCAATTTCTAAGTAAAAGTCTCAACACAAATGTAATTTTGATAATCTAAACTCAAGCCTTAGTTTTCTAATTTTGTACATTAAATTCTTTATTCAGTGGGTGGTTTCTTAGTCAAAGCTGAAGAACAGTTAGCCTGATTTTTAACAGCTAAGTTTTTGGCTGGAGTAAATATTTGACTTTGATGACTCTATTGACATGTATTGATTCATTCTGGATTTATGGATAAATAAGTTAGATCTCATTACAAACTACAAAAATGTATTCTAAAAAGTTCATTTACAAACTCAGAAATGGGGTGGGTGTGGACAAAGTAATTAATCTCAATTAACTTTAATCATAGGGCTAACCATTTTACAGATTTTATGTAAAGTAAGAGTAGTGTAAGCTCTGCACCAGACTTAGGAAGCATCTGCTTTTCTTCAAAAGTTACTCAGAAAGTCCAAATTGAAAAGTGTCATAAAGTGTCATAACCTTGGATGCTTACATTTAAATTATACATTTTTTTTCAGATAAGAAAAATTATTGGCTGTGGGAATCCTCTGATGCTGTCACTCAGTCTTCCACCTGGATGTTTATTGGATGTTTATAAGTACAGGTACTTATCTCTGAACCTGTCACTTTATTTTCTATATGTATTAACATTGTCGTTCTAGCTCTGAAATAAAGGCTATTTACTATAAAAGCCATTCACTCCAAATAATATGTGTTAAGCCATGAGGAAATTTTCGACAATGTAAAAAGACCTCTGAATTTGAAAATTAACCCTATAAGATATGGGGGAAAAAAAATGTATTAGTAATGGAAGACACTTGTTATATCATTTAAATACACTTTTCTCAGTTAAATATTGTTCCCAGCAGTTTGAACTGTGTCCAATTTTAAATATCTTATGCAGACATTGCAGCAATGAATAACCTAAATATTTGAATATTATTAATATTTTGAGAAGATCGTCTCTGCTATTCATATACTGTCATTATCCTACACAGAATTTACAGCACTGAAGCTGGTAAAAAGAAGTTTTCTTTCTTTTCAGATGGTTTTGCCACCAAGGAGCAGATATATGCTGTATTCCCTCTGCATGTCATTAAATTACACACACATAGTCTTTGGAATGACCAAGGGAATACACTTCCTCTACATTCTATAGTCATGGAAAATTTTAATTACTTTGCTCCTCTTAATATATTTTTATTACTTTCATAAGGATCAAAGAGCATCCTCTGTTGGCTAATACAACACCTGATTCTGTTGCGCTTCTCACTTACTATTGCCTTGTGAATAGGGTAACTAACAGAGTTATGAAAGGGTGTGGGTTCAATTCCTGTAGAGGATTTGCTTTCATTAAAATTTCTTTTATTAACATCTACCTTCTTCTTACTGGGATGTGACTAAATTAATTTTTAAGTTTAAATTATTTTTCTCATATTTCTAATTGGTTATCATCCATGAGCCTGGGAGCATGAAAACAGTAAGGCAGACATTAGAATAACAAAAGAGATGTCTAGGCAAACTTTTCTAGTATTACACAAAATATAGTCCTATTATTTTGAACAAGAGTCCTTTAAATTCTGACTTAAACTTCTAAAGGAAGATTATAATTTGATCTGCAGGTTTAGCTGAGCAAGATTTGGGTTCTGTCTTATGATTAAGGATGGTATTAATGATGGCAAATAGAGCAGCTGTCAAGGAACATCTTTCTTGTCTGAGACAGAGCATGCCTTGTACTGGATAACAGAGATCAGCCCTTTTCTGTGAGTTCAAGATAAAAGGTAAGGTAAGGATTACCTTAAGCCATTGTGAATTAGTTCTGGATGATCAGGGTCAGTCATGATTATCTGGTGGGTTTCCTTATCATTATTCTTTACATAGGCCTACCTATTATTGATTTCAATGTTCCCTTCCAGGCCAGGAGTCAAAGTATTGAAAAGTCTGCCTCTCAGGTGGCAGCATTTACTCTTACATGAGTAAATCTGTTATATCATCATTTCTCACACAAGACAGAGTGTCATAATTTCAGAAACAAAGTATCATTCAAATTGCTTCACCTCAAAAATTATATTGTAGAATCAAAAACATTAAGAGAAAAGGTGACAAAAATTAATGGAATTACTTTCATTTACTTAAAATACAGTCAAAGGGAGTCAAAAGGAGTTTTGACTCCTTACCATATGATGCCTTAGATGTTTGAAAAAAAGTAAAAATTCAAAGAGGAATTTAATACATTATTAGATGGCAAGATCAAAAATACTTACCAAACATATGGGAACTTACAGGACCTTGTATGAAGTTGTATGTGAGTTGAGGCTTTTGGTATTTGATATAATTTTGATACGGTCCAAGTCCATGACCTTGACTCAAACATGAAAATTGCCAAGTTGTGAAAAAGGACTGTGAAAAAGTACATAGCACAGAGCTATGTAAGATGAGAGAGATAAGATTGCTGATACAGGGATAGTTCAAGGGTAGGAGAGGAAGAACACTGATAGGAAAATATATGAAATCCTAAGGAAGAAACGCCCAAGCAGTGCGCCAAAGACAGCAGCCCAGCAGCGATGCACATCAGCCCACTCAAAGGTGCAACAGAGGCCGACCTGCCCGACCTCCCTGGCAGCTGAGAAGTCTGCAAAGACCCTCCAGCTACTTTGCTGGAAATGTGAACACACTGTTGGTTAGCTGACTAACTCTTTTGACCTAAGTATCCATCATTTGTGTTACTCTTTGATATCTACCTTATACTTCCAACTTGTGTTTAAAAAACTTTGTGGAATCTCTGTATGAAGTGAAGGAGCCCAGGAACGATGATTAAGAAGGGGAGGGCTACATTATCTTTTGAAAGATGCATTCTGTAGGGAAATACATCTTATTTGATCCTTTGGATGTTGACTTTCCTCATGTACTTATTAATTCATAACAATTGTAGTCAATACAAAAAAAAAAAAAAAAGGAAAACAAACATAAGACTTCCATTAATTTTAAATTTCACTTACCTAGACTATTATAGGACTTGTTTCATGTCCACCTAAGTTGTAATAGAAAATTTTACTTCATTTATACTTAACATAATTAGTCTTCCCTCTATCCTGATAAACACCATGAGTTCAGAATCTTGTTCCAATGCGCATTAATGTTAATTTTCACCTCATTGCCTACAATAGGATGCAATTATTTTGCAATTGCAACTACAGTTTGAAAAAGCAATATCTATTGAATTATTTGAACCCTAACTCTAAAGTAATTTCATAGCTTGTCTTTCTTTTAATGACAGGAATTGTTCTTATCAGTAAAATATTTCAAGATTTTTTTTATTTTAGCAGCTACTTTTGATTGTCACATGCAGTATTACAGAATCCTTCTAAAATATAGCAAACAGCTTGTTTCTGAGAAGCCTCATTTCATGTTTAGATCAATATTCATTAGATTATATTCTTTTTTTTTCTATTTAGATATTACAACTGGGACATATTCTGAGAAAAAGCAGTTTGTACAGTTATATGTGTATTGTATTTTAAATACATTGGCAATTTTAATAATAATACTTAGAGCAATATTTTAGCATGAGATATTAACAAGTGTATATATTAGCATTTTTACTTCATACTAGCACAATTATTTAGAATACCTTCATTAATATGTGTTAACTAATTATGAGATTTGGAGGGTAAGAAATACTCTATTATCTATTGCCTCATTTTTTTAAAATAGAGGTAACTATATTAATTACATGAGCAAGTACTGGCTGCTCAGCTGTGTCATGTTCCATCCTTAGAGTTAGTTCAAAGAGAGTTCTGAAAGATTTGATGAACTTATGTGTGTTTTAACCTTGATGAACCATGCACCATACTATAGTGTTAGACATATCAATACAATTATTGATTCTCATTATCACTGATGGTTTTATAATGGTTATTCAGAAAATCTCTTTGGCCTTTGACACAGCAATGCAAATCAGCCCCTACTTCACTGTTCTCAAAGCTCCATTACTTCAGGACAGAATGCTCCACTGTAAACAGCAGTAAATCATTGAGTTTTAAGAATCTGCTAGTCCGAAGATTCCCTACTGATCACAAAAGCACTTGAGGTTCACTAGTGAATTTGGTAAGAAGACAGTACTGATTTATAATAAATCCTCAATAATTGCTTAGATTTCCAGGTTCAGATGTGCAAAATGAATTCCGCTCTTCTTAGCTCAGTTTTCTTTCTACTCACATAATTTTATCTTTTGTATGGAATATAGAGTTTCAATTAACCACAGTTGTAGCTTTAGGCTTTATCTCTCCAACAATCTAAATAATTAAGGATTTAGCAACTCTCCTTGGAGAGTTTCAGCTAGGATAGAGTTAATTTTCTACTTAGTAGCTGCTACAGCGCTGTGTTTTGCATTTAGTATGAGAATAATAAAACACTGATGTGTCTGTTGTTCCTGAGCACTGCTCAAGGTCTTAAGTCAAGGGCTTTTCAGTTTTCCATGCTCTGCTGGTGAGCAGGTACACAAGAGGTTGTGAGAGAGCATTATCAGGACATTACCTGAGCTGGCCAAATGGATATTCTGTAACATGAATGCCCAGTATATAAACTGGGGGGAAGTTGGTTAGAAAGGGCAAATCATTGCTTGGGGACAGGTTGGGCATTGGTTTCAGCAGATAGGGAGTAAATATAGTGTACATAATTTGTTTTTCCTTGGGGTTTCATTCCTCTTCTCTGCTCTTTGTTTTAATACTATTATTACTACTATTTCCATCACCAATAATAATAATATTTTTATTATTATATGTATTATTATCTTTATTTCAGTTATTAAACTCTTCATGCCTTGACCCATCCCACCAGGGGGCCAGTGAGCAGGCATCTGCATGGTATTTAGTTTTGTCTGGGGTTAAACCATTATGCAAATTCAGAAGTGTAATTGTGCATTTCACTGTCTTCTGCAATCTGTATCTGTTAATTTGGGAAGAATTTTTCATTTCATTCTGAGGAATGGAAAACAGTGGATCTGAAGCCAGTCAGGAGTTAATAAACTGCATTGAAATATACTAATTTGGAATGCAATTTACTGTTTTTCACAAGCAAGTTCATTGTAGAAATGCACTGACTTGTAAGAGGAAAACTAAGCTACTCAAAGAAGCCACTTCTGTTGATTATCCTTTAATATTTTTACTTGACCTTTTCTGTGATTCTCTAACTTACATGTTTAATATGAAAATTTAGTCCTCCCATTTTAAATATTTTGAGGTTTGATTCCTAATTTATCTTTAGGTTACTCATTCCTTCTTTTACTTTATTTTGGCTTTGTCAGATATTTGATTCTTAAACCTCCTTATAAGTGTGTTTAAATTTCTGAATATTTTAGCAAAAGGTAATTTAATTTCTGAGTTGGTTAGAAGAGCTCTTAAATCATCCCTGTTTTATTTTTTCCATTTCATGTTCTTAATCTTCTAGAACTTTCTCTAAAGAGTGTTCTGTGTGAACTGCATTTTCAAGGTGCTATTTTTCTTTTCCATTATTACCTAATGAAGCCCAGAATTGTTCTGCATCCAGGGCTCTCACCTGGGGCAT
Source organism: Zonotrichia albicollis (assembly GCF_047830755.1). Classification (NCBI taxonomy): domain Eukaryota; kingdom Metazoa; phylum Chordata; class Aves; order Passeriformes; family Passerellidae; genus Zonotrichia; species Zonotrichia albicollis. The sequence continues at coordinate 66,678,005 of NC_133822.1, forward strand.
GTATGATTCACTTGTAATTCAGTTTTGCCTGATTATATAGTATTCAATATTAATCTCATGGGTTCCAGGTATGTATCATCTCTCAGATTATTAATATCTCTTGTCTTGATACAGTTGAATTTTCTATAAACAAGTTTTTGATGATTTAGAAAAAGTAATCAAGAAATATAACAGCCAGCTTGGAACAATCACATTAAAACCCTCAAAAACATTGTAATGAGTGGGCTACTGACAATATAAACATTAACATAAAATCATCCTTTCAAAATATTTCATATTTCACATCTTCTAATATTATGCTTAGTTCATGAGTGCAGGGATTATTATTAACATTAATATAATTAATAATTTTGAAATTGCTACTAATAATAGATATATTATTTACAGTATTCTGAATTTCCTTAAGGAATTCTGAAATGAAACAGATTACCTAACTGATTCTGTCTATTTTGGAGATACAGAAATAAAAAAGAAGATAAAAGAGGTCTAGAAAGCAGGAAAGTAAGACTTTATAATTGCTGATAATGGACTTCTGATGAAGGTCTGAGTTTCATGGGCGAGTTACAACACAAAGTTAAAAGTTGGCAAGCTGAAAAATTAAGATATGGATCAAACTCACATATATTCGTGTATCATATACTCAGATTTTGAGGTGACACAAAATAGTAAAGTGATCCAGTATTGAGATTTATGTTAGATAACTATGGTATGTGACATTAAGGATTAAGTAAAAAGTAATTCTACCTGTTGATACAGCTGTAAACACAAAATAACATCTGAGGTACTGACAGTTGAGGTGTTTTCACTGCATAAATATTGTACATAAATAGAGAGAACATTTTATTTTAATCTAATTTACAACACAGAAGCTGAGAAAATTGCACTTTAAGAATATAATACTCTGTAACACATAATTCCCTGTGGTTTTCAGTGGAAAGTGCCTATCATATCAGAAAAGTAATAAAAAGCTGAACTTTCTTTACCCACTAGCACATTATTATTTCTATAATGTTTATGTGACCCCAATGCTAATTGACACTATCCAGAAAGAATGTTTAATGACAAAATCATAACCTGAAATGAATAAAACAATCAGATCAAAATTGTAGAAAATAAAATTTGAAATATGATATTGTCTCCAATAATAAATCCTATTTTAAATTAAAGTTACATGAGAAATATTTCAATACAGTGTATTTATCTCACAATCTTCATTTTCACTGATTAGAATTCTATCTGTTGTCATTTAGAGCAAATAGTGAAATGGTATAGAGTTACTTGAGCATTGGGAATAGTTGGAGAGTCGAGTTCTCTCATGGGAAGAGTAACATACCACAAGGAAAATATGAAAATGAGCACTCACATGTCATGCCATTAAATAGCCAACCCCACTTTGCTGCAGCTGCATAATAGTGTTTTGGACACAGTCCACTCATCTCCCCCTGTAAATGACTGAGAGATGCAGCTGCTGTACAACATGTTTTCTACTGGGACCATTTGTATATCAGGCCACACCGCAGAAAAATTAAGCAAATAACTGTTATAGGAAGTGGGACAGGTTTAATCAGGTTATGCTAAAATCTGTATTTGTTCTGTTAGTTTTTCTTTATATATAATTTACTTTGTAGCTTTTGCTGTTAACATATTTTTAACAACTCTTTCTGCCCTTCACAGGACAACAGAATCCTAACCAAGCAGTAGCCATACAAATTATCTCCCTATAGCGCTGAACAATGTGCAGTCCTTCTGCCCTCCCTTCCCTGCTTCCAATGTCCATACAGTTTCCTTTTCCACCTAAGTTCAAGAAGAAGATCCTTGCTCAGCCAAGCTGGGCTTCTGCCCCTTTTCATTGACCTCTGACACTTTGGGATTGTTTTCTCCCACACTCCTAAGAGATGTCTCTTTAAAGGTAAGCAGCATTTATAGACATCAATAACTTCAAAAGGAGATTACCAGGGACCTTACTAACTAGTTCCTTTAGCAGCCCAAAGTCTTCTCTGCCCATACTGAGAGCAAACGCTTTGCCAACAACTTTTCTCCTCTCACCCATGATTTCAAACTCAACTATTTCATTATCATTGTGACCACCCACCTTAACCCACGGGTCCCTCTCTGTTGGCAAACAATAAATCTAGGACAAATCCTTTCCAGCTGGATCTCTTAGTAACTGTACTAAAAAGTTATTTTCAACATATTTCAGGAATTTTCTGGACCTGCTTGTAATAAATGTATGATATTGCCAGTTGACGTGTGGGATATAAAAGTCACCCATAAGGGCAAGAACCAGGTCGACTTTATTGTCTTTTCCCTTTATCCTTACACAAAGTCTCTCAGCTGTCAACAGCAGTTGCAAGCCCCACACAGTCGAATCCCTCCCTTGAATTCTGCAGCACCTCCCTGGTTTGTCTGCCTTCCCTGTCCCTCCTGAGGAGCCTGTGACTGTCCTTCACAGCACACCAGCTGCAGAACTCATCCCATCTGGTTTTGCTTATCTCAGTGGTGTCATAGCTTAGAGAGTGGATCAAACCTTCTAGGTCCTCCTGTGCATTAATTCATAATATTCCACACAGAAGAATGTGGTATAATATATTTTATATATATATGTGTGTGTATATATATATATACACACACATATATATACATATATATATACTATTATACATAGAAATGAATAATATGTTTTCTTAAGAAAAAATATATATTTATATAGAAAATTATTTTATACATTTATATATTTTATATTAACATAGAAGAAATATAAACCAGTAAAATCCTTGATTAATTTATAGCATGTATTAAAATATATTTAATATATCAGTACATTACTAGAATTCTCCCCCATGGCATGGGCTTTGGATCTAGATAATTTTAAACTTCCTTTCAACTCAGATCATTCTATGATACTATGATCAATAATAACTACTTAATTATTGATATAATGTATTGCACATTATTTTATGTAATAGATAATGAATACTTTATATTATTCTATTATAATTTTTTTCTGAATTCACGGTGCTTTAAACTTTGTGCTTTCAGACTATGCAAAGTATTTCTGAAACTTGAAATTAAACACATATGTAGGGACTTTTCCATGGAGCGCAGTCAGATTAAAGTGAACTGTTCTTCCCAAATCAGACATGCCTGAGGTTTTCCAGGGAACAAGCCACTGACTGATGGTTAAAAAGTCACTGCAAAAACCCAAAGCTTTTGTTGCTAACTTGTGAGAGTGAAAATAGCATCCATCAAAATAAATTCTTGTGAATTTTGTTATTTTTAATAAAAATGCACATTTTTAAATTTTAAATGGATGTATAAAATATTGCCTTATGAATTTAACCTAAATATAGCATATTATTTAGATATCTCCCAAAGTTTATCTCATTTATAAACTGAAAATTTTCAAGAAAGATTTTTTAGTGTAAACATTCTCATTCCTGAAATAAGTTGTACCCATTTTCTAGATATTCTAACAATACATGTCAGGGTTTTACTTATTAAAGTGGCTTACAGTATTTGTAATGATGGACTTATTTAGTTACAAACACACCAGCGAAATTATGCTTTTGTCCATTGAAAACTACTGTAGTAAGTGATTATCTCTAAAAATTACTGTAGTAAGTGATTCTCTCTGAGAGTGGAGATAAAAAATAATTCAGAGTAGATTTGATCATTTACTGACACCCTCAGTAATTTCCCTCTCATGACACTAAGCGGATGTTTTTGCTATGTAACTCAAAGTGTGTGTGATAAATATTTTTTTCTCTCTTAACCAGGAGCAGATTTGGAAGTCCATGCACTGACTGATGGATTCAAAAGAGCCCAAAGAGCAGCTGTACTGATGCAGTGCAGCTTTGGAGCGGCATTCTCAGGAGTACTGGGAATGATGGGCTGTTTTAGTGGACCTTATTCATTTCACAGAGTTTCTCTTTCAGTCCTGTCTCACACTAGAGTCAACAATGTGTTGGGTATGCCATATATATATGCAAGCTCACTTCACTGAAAGGAGTGAATCCTTATCTGAATAGGCAAGTAAAAATTGAAGCAGCTCTTAGGCATAATTCCTGTCTTCTCTAGCACCTAAATAAAAAAAAGACTGTAGTAAAAGAACAGTGCCAGTAGCAATGAAAATATTATACAAATACAAAAAAAAGAAGATTAAATAAAATATAAGCATAAAAGCTGACATATTTGTTAGAAAAAGTGGAGAAGAGCGTAAAGGGAGAAATTATAAGATATCTATGTAAGACAATCCCACAAATAATAATGCATTTTTTAAGGACAGAGGTATTTTTACAATGATTCAATGAGTACAAAAAAATAAGACCCACAATGTCTGAAATTAATAATAAAGGTTTCCCTGTAGCCTTTGCAATACTGTTTTATATATATAATTTGTACATAGTAAATGCTTTAGATACTAAGTTTTTTACTTTAATCATTTGCTTGGGAAAAACATTTTACAACTGAGCACTTCAGTACTAAATTACTTTCATCAAGCTTACATGAATCAAGGACACTTAATGTACCTTTTGGATATGTTACTCATTCTAGTCAGACTCTAAAAATGGTTTATTCATCTTATATGAAACCATTTAGAACTAACATGCATAGAGAAGAGCTGGAAACAAATTCTCCCTTCTTCCTACATCACCCTTTTTCCATGTTAAAGAGTACGAGGCTGACACGTGCATTTGGCAGGTCTGGCACTCTCATCTGCACACTCAACCAATTTTGGAATGAAAGATGGAGTTCCAATTCCTACCTCACTGCCAGTTTACTCTTACTTTTGTGAAGAAGGTGCTTGGTTCTCCAAAAACAGCAAAGAGAAATCAGTTAAAACTGAAAGAAGCTAAATACCTTTTCCAAAAACTAAGTATTATTTATGAACATAAAAAATAGATAAATTTGTGCTATCTCATTACTTAATTATTTATAATCAAACATTTTAACTTTTTCATGAAGATATAATACTGTAATAAGGATGAACATGGAAATATATATGACTTGAATCTAAAAATCTGTTTGGCTAAAAACACTATCAGAAAATAAAAAATTTGTATAAAAATATCTTATTGAAATTGTTATTATACTGCATAATGTGAGGCAAGGAGCAGGTCACACAGTGCCTGAAACAAAAAAAAATGACTGAAACAGCTGGGAATCAGCTATTGTACACTTCTTTCATGTCACAGTTGGTGGGAAAATATGCAGCTTTTTAATATGATATTAAAAAAATATAAATACATGTATATATATAAACATATAAATGTTATATAAACACTTATCAGGAAGAGCATCTTCCTCCTTGGCCTCAGTGGAAAACTCAAAGCATCTTAACTGAAAAGAATAACCAGAATATTAGATAAGTTTCTTTCAAGTCTCTCAACAAAGGTATTCGTCATTCATCACTTGTTATAATGTCAATTAAGAAAATTAAACTACTTGCAGAAAGTTAAGACTCTTGAGCCAAGTGATTCACAGTGTCTGAACTCTCACAGGATAATCCTAAAATTTACTGAAATACTATTATATTATCTACGTGTTCCACTTATAACTACATTTAGTCTCTTATCTGGAATAGTAATAATAAAAAAAATTGTTATTCCATTCTTGCCATTATCAGCTATCTTTGCCTTTCTAAGAACCACAAATGCTTTTCATGATAGATTCCTCCACCTTCATTTTTTTTCTCCTATCTACAAGAATCCTCTACTCTTGTATTCTTAATTTTCTGTATCACAAAGCTCATCACAAAGACACTGCATACAATTATGGACTGGTGACATTTTCTCATCAATATTCAAGTAGGTAGTATCATTTATTATCCGCATGTCCTAATTCTGGTACTTAATTAAAAAATCAGGAAGAAGGGACCTTTTTGGTTTGTGTTCACACTGCTGTCAGATGTGTTGGGAGGATTGTGGCAGTCATATGTCAGAGGCATGTGTGATCCTAGACCCGCACACGCTCCAGAGGCAGCACAGAACACGCCTCCTCTGGAGCAGAAAGCCCAGGATGTCACAGCACAGCGAATACAGGCACAAAACTTGCTCTGCTTTTCCTCACTACATCAAGCACCATTTGTATTCTATGTTGTTGTGAGAGAAAAAATTTGTGAGCAGGATATCTCCAGGCAAAGGAAAGGGGAGGTTTAAGGCAGAATCTCATGAAGCACTCCTCTCAGGTGTAGTTTATCATCACAGTGCAGCTTGCTCTTACCCAGCCTTTAAAAGCGTGGTTGAACATCCATGACCTGTAACAAACCAGTGTCACTTCAGTGGGATTCTCAGAGTAAGAGCTTTGCTGCTGCAGCAAAGGGCAAACCCAGGTGAAGTGAAAGATGCATTCATTATACTAGACACGGAGCTGTACTGGAGGCAATAAAATACAATTCTTTCCAGGAACAACATGTCCTAAACAAACCAGACATACATAGGTTAAACATGGAACCAGCAGCAAAATTTTCCTACAGCAAATTTTCGAGAGTCCCAACAAACAAACACGCACATAATAGATGGCACTTGATGTGGTTTTTTTTGGAAAGAGAGGTACATTTGCTTCTTTTCAATCAGAATTTCTGATGTCCTTCCTACCATACGCCACCATCAAAGATTGCATTCTTTGTAATATGATGAGGGAAAATAGAACATCCAACTAGAAGACCTAAATCCTCTGTATTATGAAATCAGGGAAAAAATATGATCAAGGATAGTGTTCCACCTTTTACCAAATCTGCAGAAAAAAAACACCCCTTAAAGCATGAATGAGTACTCAAGGCAAAACTGAAACTAATTAACATCAATGAACATTTTAAGGGGAATTTTGGCTGAATAATGTTCAGTATTTTGATATGATTTTTCAGAAGACTGATGTAAATCCCCAAAAATTGAAAATGAGCTCTTTGGAAAGCTGTATCTTGCTTTACACACAGTATGAGAACAGACCATAAAACCACTTGAATTTCAAATTAAATTTAAAAGAGAAAATAAGACACCATCCTCCAAAGACAACATTCACAAAGAGGAAATTATTGTATTTATATACTTCATTCAAGTATAATATCAGCTTGGTACTTTCTTAAGTACATATCAATAGGAGTGAAGGGTACATGTCATGGAGAAAATAGCTATAATTGTCAAAATTGTGTAATACTAGTTTAATGGATTTCTGTGTAATGAAAAGTTTCAATCTGTTTAGGAGCCAGTTGGGAATAACAAAAATGCCAAAAAATAAAATGTTATGCAAAGTGTTGCACAGAATTTAATTTAATGTCCAGTTAAACATATTCATTCAGTATTGTATTAATTCAAATGACATCACAGCCACTAAAGAGCTTAATTAATTTTTTGTACAGTTTACAGTATAGACTATTGCAGAATATTTCCATGATAATGATAAATTAAATCAACCTCTATGTAAAAATAACATTACATTCCTCTGTGCTACGTCTAACACCAAGATTAGAACAGCATCAGTGTCAGGGATCTAAAAAGATAAATATTCCCTTCCCCAAACAAATGCCAGCTAGTCCCTAAAGACAATCAAGCTGATTTTTATCAGGAATACTTGTGACTTGCGATCTGAATGATCTTTCAGCCATTCAAAACATGAAGTTAATGTACACCATAATTTAACACAAGTTAATATAAATAAACATTTGGATAAAAATCTTTAATAAATAATTTATGGATTAAAGAAACACTTTAGAGATCTGGAAGTGGGAAAGAAACATCAGGTTAAACCTGAACCAAAGTAGTCTTTTACATAAAGAAGTGTTATATTGGCAAAAAAACCCGCAATGATAAATTTTACATTATAGAGGTTAGAATAACGATAATGAAAGATTCACAGAACTAGAGAGGGGAAGGCGGCTCAGACTATTGCCAGGGAAGGTAATTAGCACATGGGAATGGTTTGTCAAAGGAATAAATGCAAATGACAATGTTAAAAGTGGAGAAGAGATTGAGATAATGGGGTGTGCAACCCATGGGGTAAGTGGCGGACCATGCACTAGACTGTGTAGATTAGCACTGCTCAGGAAAAAGTTAAAAGAAATGTGCTTTGAGGTGCCTACATTCTAGATATCTACAGTGATGCAATCAGAAAAGGCTGAAACTGAGCAAGATATCTGAGGTAGCCGGAAGGAGAAAATTAATCAACCAAGGTGGTTTTGACATTAAAAATGGTTAATGGGTTGAAACCCTAATACTGCGGGCATTAAATGCACTTAGAGACTCATGAACTAGAAATAACTTAGAATTTTCCTAAACAGTGAATGAATTTGGGAATACTAATATAATATTTAAGCAGTTTATTTTGGAGATCCTCTTTGAAATTTTAAAAGGTGTTTAAGATCATTGGTTTCATTATTCTAATGAAAAAATAGAAAAATTTTCTATTTCACCAGTGTAACTTGAAATTCTAATAGCATTTCTGCCCAGAATCATGGAGTTTGGGAGACATGAAAGTTAAATTTCAGCTGGTCTTGTTGTTAAAGTGCTGTGGCTGATTATCAGGGCTGGGCTATGTGCACACATCTGCTGCACTCAGGCCATTCATTCCCCAGGTGGTCCACAAATTCATTAGTTACTCATCTGCACAGACAAGATAGGGATGATGAGTGATGGAATGCCCCATGAGGATGCTGAAATGCTGGCTGCCTTGCAACAAAGCATTGGATTAGCTGGCACAAGAGCTCTCCAGGTAGGAATTCTGGACAGACTCGAAGATTTCCTCAGGCAGGACCTGCATTGCCTACACTGAATTATGTATTTCAGTATGCTTATTTAAATTCTATGGAAAAAACTCGACTTTCTTAGGACTTCTTGAAAGGTTATTGCTGTGGGTCATTACTCACCAAATCCTACATAGATAAGTCCTTTATGGAATAGAAAATGTTGAGTAACACAAGATTTTGCATACAATTACCATAGTTAGCTTGTTTGTGTGTGGTTTAAGTCAAGAGCAGTGGGACAGAGTGTGTCTGAGCTGGAGTGCTTGTGTAGGAGCACAAACCAGCTGGTTATGAGAACTTGAGAACTGGGCAGAACAGCAGGGTGGGGAATCCCACCCAATCCCGCTGAACACACACCACTGTAAGAACCCTTGCAAAGGGAACTTTCAGCAACTAGACAGTGACTGAGAGTTTAACTCAGAGTATTCAATTACTTCTATAAGCATTCCCCTGCTGCAAAACTGCAAAAATTCAGGATTTTTGAAGAAATTATGTGTGGTTGTGCAGCAAATTCTAATTAAAGGGAGGTAAAAAATCCCAGATACCTATATTTTCCTCTGAGTATAATGAACAGTATGGTTGAAATAGACAGCTTGCTCTACTCCCCAAGCCCAAAACAAATTTGAATTATCAGCTTTCACATCCTGTTATTAATTGCTTTTGCTTTTTCTCCTAAAAGGGACAGACTGATATTCAAGCTCTTGCATAATATTTATTATCTGAAATAATAATCATTTGATACCTTAACACGTGTATGATTACTGCTGTTGTTATTAAAGTGTAAAAAGCAGAGAGAAAAACAATGCTTAAAAGGTATTTTTGAATAAAGTTGGTATTCACACCATTGGGTATTTCAGATTCTAAGATAAAGTTAATTTACTTGAAGACTTTCTTCTAGATGCCTGAGTCAGATGGAACATTCACAGTGTATGAAGCAATGGTTTGTAGTTTACGTTTTTATAATATAGTTCCTTAAATCATTCCACTGCATGCACCCTGGGATGATAACTATTTTCTTTGCAAAAAGCTAGGACTTTGAAGAGAAGAGGATGCTAATAATTCTGGAAAAATTCCTTTTAAATCTTTTGGAGCTGTAGAAGATCCTCAGGCAAATAGTCTCGCTGTTACAGTATCATAGTAAATTGTTTAACAAGAAAAGATAAGATCTACATAAGACACCTGGATGTAACAAACTGTCCTTGGGGGTAAAAAAGGGTGAGAAAAATGCTTTGTGTTTCTCTGCTGTCATAAAACAATAGGCAGATCAACACATTTGCTGAAGAATCTACCTGTCAGTAGCATATGCATGTCCCACATCAAGAGGAAGGGGCTGAAATAGTCCTGATCACACACTCTTTGAGCTGTGCTCTTGAGATATGACTTTATCCCTAGTTTGACTCTGACATTTCATAGGCATTGAAATGACAATCGTTGCTGCAAATCCTAGACATCATTAATTTAAGCAGTAGACTTTTCAATGTTAAAACATTCTCCTTTACCAGTGGAATATGAACAACATCTGTTTTCATCCACTTTCTTGCGTTTTGTTTTGTTTTGTCGCTTTTTGTTTTCCCCCGTGGATGAATAAAATGCAATTGAATTGAATTTTTAAATATTTGTACAATATGTGTTATGGATATCCCATCTATGATTTCTCCCATCAAAAAAAAAAAAAAGAAAAAAGTTCATGTCTTCATTAGGCAAAACCCTTTTGGAAAAAGAAATGTAAATATTGCATTTTTAAAAATGTTATTATCATATCAAAGCTCAAATTAGTAAATCAAGTAGAAGACTATTACAATTCATGTTTATTTTGTTAAATTGTAGTTAAATGGTTGGTTCCATTGTTCCCCTCCCCCCGCCAAGGTTCCTCATAAATTGGTTTACCTCTGAGTTGTACTCTTCCTCCTTAAAGCTGTCCCTCAAGCTATTCCCCTCCCTTTGTTCTAGTCTTTTCCTTGCCTGTCAAGGCAACCCTGCCCCTTTTTCCTGAATGTTCCTTGCCACTCATTCCCTGGACCAATCCCTGATTACAACACCCATTTGGAAATCCCCTAATCTATGATGTCCCATTGGCCCATGTGACCTTTCCTTTCCCTCCCCCTACCCTGATTGGCCCTGTGTTATTGATGCAATCCCCTCACTCCTCCCCTGGCGCTCCCTTATTGGCTGTTTGCTTCTATCGCCCCTTGAATTGTTAGTATATAAAACTGTGCGAGCAGAGCTGCTCAGGCGTTTTATGTGTTTTAGCCTTTTCACCTGGAGTAAATCTCCCATGGGGAATCTTAGGGCAAGGAGCCTTTTCCTTTTCTTGTTCCGTGTCATAGCTGTGGTTTTGTGCACCATGGAGCTAGCAGCCCTTTAGGTTCAGCTGTTGGCAAGCCCCAGTCCCCAGCTGTTCTCCGCTCTTGGTGTGCTGCCGGAGTATTCAGAGCTAGTCCAGGCTCCGGTGGGCTACGCCAGAAAACACAATATATTTCATTTTATAATAGCTGAAAAATAAATGTTAGGTAGATTTCATACATTTGAATGTAAATGGGAATTCCAAACTTTTTACAAAGGTTTAACAATGTATTTGAAAAGGAGAAAGTGATGGAAGAACAATTTTTAATCAATGTAAGTGTAAAGATAATTTGTATTGTGTTATGCAGTTTGAAGATACAATTAATAAAAATCTTCTGGCTCATTTCTAAAGCTATCCAACCCATGCAAATAGCGATAAGGTTTTCTGTTTTTTAAATGTAGGTGAATTACAAAAATACATATGAAACCGTAGTTTGATTCATCCTTGCTTTTCATCTTGAAGATATGTAGGATGAGAGGTTTCTAACTTTCTAAGGTTTCAGTTCTTCCTCACACCATCCAAGAAACTACCAGAAGAACTTCACAACAAAGGAAAAAAGTTTTTTTGCAAGTCCTCCTCTCCTAAATTTCCTCTTTTAATCACTCCTCTTCTTCTTCTACTAAATTGTATTGCTGCAGAGGGGCAATTGAATAACTTTGGTACACCTAACTTTATGATGAAAGGAATCTCAGCTAAAATCAGGATTTGACATTTTACCTTAAAAGAAAGCTATGTTTAAAAAAGGTAGCATATCAGTGGAGGTATTGCTTAATTTATTTCCATCTGATTTGCTGAAGGGCTTGAAGTTCAAATGTTTTCAGGCAAAAGTGAAAAATGTTTTCCTTTTCCAAAGGAAGTTAAAATCTGAACATATTTTGGTTTGTAAATAATTAAATTTTTCTGTCTCAGAACAGGTAATGTTTTCCTTTCTTTTTTATAATTCTGATAAAATTTTTAAATGAAACAATATTCAAAATGAAAAATAGAAGTGCTATTAAATGGAAAATATTGAAATTAGCCTTTAAGCAGTTTTATTCTCTAATTTTGATTTTTCAAATGAGGTAGAAATGGCATGATTTCAGTAGCTTTTATTAACGTCATCTATAAATTTTGTAAGTGAGTTCAAAATTACTAATGGAAAATACTACAGTTTCACTAATTAATAGGTAAAATATTTCTCTTTCTAATGCCATATTAAAAGTGATTTGTTAGAATTAAGCAAAAGATTTAAGAAACACATCTCATATTCTAAAAATGTAGAAAAGCATTTAGGCAGTAAACTAATTTTACTGCTAGATCAGTGTGGTTTGTACTTACTCAAGCATGTAGAAAAACTGATTGTTTACTGTACCTATGAAGCATTTGTTGATGGAGTAATCATAATGTCTAAGTATTTGGATTAAATAACTATTAATGAAATTGTTACTGATTTTACACACATGCTTAACTATATAGCCAATTTTTTCAAAAAACATTATTCCTACTTTTAGCACTATTATTAATTTAGTGACATATCCATCAGCAGAGATAAAATCTATTCCATTCTATTTCTATTTTTATATCACCTTCATAACTGTAATAATGGGTAGCTTTCAATGGTGCATAAAGTATCATTAGTAATATTTTTCCCGTGAGTTTTGCTCTCTCTCTCTTTTCCTCTTTCTAGATAATGATTATTGTGATAATAAGATTATTTTAGACTAAAATGCAATACATCCTTGACTAATTAGGCACCAAATGATGATTTAGTTTTTTAACTCCAGTAGATCTCTGGAGTTTTGGCTTGTAGCAGGTATAAGTATGTCAGCTTTCTTTGTGACTATTACTCTTATCACTGCAAAAATCACTGATCCTTTCTAGCAGAGCAGCCACAAAAATAGTTTTATTAAAGCTCTATTTCAGCTGGACTATTTGCAGTCTTAGTAAGAACTGTGAACCCAGAGGTTCATCCAAAGACTTCAGTATGAGCCCAGACTAAATAAGCTTTAAACCTAGGAAGAAAATTTATCACGTACACCTACTGGACAGCTGTTGATGCATTCATGAAATTATTTCTCCATTGTCCTTCAGATCTGAATTCACACACACACACACAAAAATAAAGTAAAATTATTGAAAGTTTGAGATCAGGCTTACACCCTGTTATCAAAAGTGTAGAAAAGAGACAGAAAAGTTGGAATGTGTCAGTGTTTTGCAATTTCCCTAAAACAGTAATACTAACACTTAAATTTCAGCAAGACCTGTGCTGAGCTGAAACATGAAGCAGTGAGAGATGAATTTCAGAAAGCCTTCAGTGGCACAGCATCTTTATTAATGCCAGAAACATCAGCAGTACAGGAAACAACTCAGGTGCAAGTTCACTAAATCCTGATGTTTGGAGGAGAAGGCAGCCCTGGGTCATGCCATTTCCTCTGGAGATACCCCTGATAGCTGCTGCCAAGGGTCAAGTTACAGGGAAGGTGGAAGAGTCAGATGGTTTTCTTCTACAAAGAGGAAATAGAAACACAATCAAACCTCTAAATGAGAAAATAATATCATTAAAGTTAGCTTATTTGATGTGATTAAAGGAAATGCCTATGTCTCTCTTTAATAGAAATAGTTAAATGGTTTACTCAAACAACAGGAATAGCTTAAATTACTCTAGAAACTCATGCATTAAAAGGACATCAACTCACCATTTTTTTACAGAGATATATAAACTAAATCGGGCAGAATGCAATAAATAACTGTATTGGATTCCTGACACAAAAGGAAATAGAGACAGGTTTTTGTCTGAGTTGACAAGTGGCCGTTGCTTTTGTAAACACATCTTTGCTCTTTGTAATGAATGTGTCTAAAAATCTTATTATGTCTGAAAATCATATCATTCAACCTAAGCAATTCTGAAATTTGGAAAGAAAACCCCCTTCAAAATGACCAATGTCAGGCTTTTTACCTTTTGATATTATTTACATGCGCAATAAATTGAAGATGCAACTATTTGCATGATTTTTTGCAAGACAAAAATATTAAATTGAAGATTTTAATTGAACTGAACAGTCTATGTGAATTTTATACTACCTGAAAAGGAGAAAGTAAGGAAGAGGGACTAGGTGAGTGATGACTATGAAAATAACTGCTGTAAGATAAGATTATATTGACAGATATAATTTTTCGTTTTGAGAGCAATGGCATCATATTTTCTAACTCTTTCCTCAGTTGTTATGATCATGGTTGGTTGGCAGACGTTTGCAAAGCTGTACCTTGATGGCATATTCACGTTGGTGCTCTATTCCTGGAAGTGTTTAAAGCCAGGTTGGAGGGGATCTGAGCAACTTGGTCTGGTGGAAGGTGTCCTTGTCCTCTGCAGGGGTGTTGGAACTGGGTCATTAAGGTCCCTTCCAACCCAGGCCATTATATGGTGGCTATCAGTTCTCACTCTTAGAATTCCAAAGCTGCTGTTATGTCTGGCTCCTCTTCCTGTGCTACTATTTCTTGAGTTGCTCAAGTCAGATCTGCAAACAAGTGTTCAATTAAGATGGTCCCTTTTGTTTATGTGGCTAGTTTACTCATCTTCTATCACATTTTCCACATTATTTTGGTGAGAAATTCCACTTTACTAGTGGCATTTCTGTCATCCTCGACCTCTGAGCAGTTCAAGCTCTCTTGATGTTCTTGAGTTCCCTGTAAAGCTGTTTTTTTTTCTTTTTTCTTCATTTTTTTTTCCTCCTAGATATGGAGCATAATCTTTATTGAGATTTTTTTTATATGCACCCATGTTTATTTTATTTCATTAACTCCTGCATCAAAATCAGGGTGTCTTTCTGCCTTGAGTAGCATTTCTTTTTTTGCTCTGTTTGCCAAATATCTCTTACACTGAGAAGCCATTCACACTTCATATGGTTCAGACTGGACGATGTCCCTTAGTTTGCTTTAGCAAAATTAAATGTAGAATTCCAGTTAGTGATTTATTTCAAGTCCTTATCTGAGCTTCCTTTAGCATTCCTTGTCAGCCTAAAGAAAAAACTAGTAATACATCAAAAACTTGGTCAATAAAATGTCAGCAGGAAAATTAGGAGAGGGGAAGGTAATTTGTATAGGTTTTTAAAGGTTTCAATGCATGTGGAGGACTGGTTATTTTGAGAATGACCATGACCATATATACGAAGATTGCAGATAACTTTACCATATGTAAAAATTTGTAAGTCATTCAAGACATAATGTTTTCACTGCCTCCTTGATTTAATAATAGATAGGTTTTTGTTGCATTCAGAGAAATGTGTAGTCACTCATACAAATCACTGTGATGTCTATCCCTCACAAAGATGTTTGAGAAGACTGGGGTTTCTCTCATCTTCTGTTTTGTTTATGAGGTTGTGTGAGTGTTTTGTTTTATTTTTCCTGAAATATGTGATGTTTTCCAAACTTGTTCCTTGTGGAAAATGGAAGGAGGGAATAGAGGATAAAATGGAAAAGAGAAAAAGAAAGAAAAAGCAGCTAAGCAATAGGGGTTTTGGACAATTACTGCAGCTACTGTAGCATGTTATCCTGTTACTGCTAAATACAAAAGTTACTGAGCTTTTCCTTACAAAATATCGGGTCAAACAAGACCTGAATTACAGCTAAAATTTTTTAATCTTCAGAGTAGAGAAGTACAACATTTTTGTAATAGGATGTGAACAGTGATACTCTATTGTCAATGACAGTACTACATCTTTTCAGTTAACTCTGGTACTAGCTGCATTTTCTGTCTGATATTTGGTTTAGACTTCATCTTCTAGGAATTGTTATTAATAACGCATTTCTATGACATCATATCTTGGTACTCATAATCAAGGTATATATATTAAGATGGGGATACAAAGCCATTTGTAACCTGCTTTCTTGTCTTATTTAATGTTTCACATCAACTCCTTATGTAAGCTGAACATGACCATTACTAGAGTTGAAAATCCAAGTACTACTGGTCTTACTAGAGGTTGTGTATGTACTCCGAGCCCTCTCTAATGAAAGTTTCAGTACTGGAAGGCAAGAATTTCAGAGCCTGTCAAACTCAACAGAAAACTAAGACATGATTGGACAAAGATCAGCTAGTCTTTAAAGCAAAAACAGTACCCTAATATATTGGCTAAATTTGAAGTTTTGTATTTTTGTGCTCTCTACTTACATGTTCTGCTAGGTAACAATTAGAGACAGTGGGACAAATTCTATCATCTGTTGTTCATGACATCTCTCAAATGTTTACCAAATCAAATTAAAATTACACTGAGAGAAAGTAAAAACAAGAAGAAAAACATATGTTGATGATTATGATCACCACCACAAAATTAGAGAATTAATTCTCCTCCTACTTTCTGTTCCCGTTCCCCATCAAGATGAGCACCCTGGCCACATGCAGATATATCTTCTGAGCTATCAAATAATAACATTTATAGGGAAGGAAAAAGGTAATGGAGAAGATTTTTGAGTTTTACTACTGCTCACTATAAAGTAAAAAATTTCATGAGGATCTGTTATTAGATATATATAGTTGATTTTGTAGATTGAATTTTGAAAAAACCAAAATCATTGGCATCAAACAAGAAACACTAACCTTCCTTTTCTTCTTCTTTTCTTTCCTCACTTCTTTTTTTATTCCTTCTCAGAATAATTCTGTAAATTATATTTTTAAGCTTATTCAACAGTCTTTATTATCAGTTATGTTATTTGGGGAGAAGAACATTTCAAGACTACAAAGTTTGAAATCACCCTAAAACAAGCAGAACATGTGTAAGGATCACTGAAAAATGGTAGACTATACTGCCACCCAAAGGCTCTGTTTTATACATTGCTTTTGTAGTATACTGAAATAAGTCTCAAGGTGAAATAAAAATTTAGTTATTTCTTGGTTGTAGTTAACATGACTGATCAGCCAGCATCAGTATTTAATGAAAGATTTTGTAAGCTTCACTTTTAACTATGAAGCAGGTTTGTGACTCTTGAAATAAATATTTTTTAAATTATTTAAATACACTTTTAAACTTATGCTTCACTTTGTCAGATGGTGTTTTTTATTAAGGTGTAATCTGCTTTGGATTTAATTATAGTCTTTTCATATTATATAGCTTTCTCTTTTCACCAAGAAGAGAGTATGAATTTGTAGCCTCTTGAGTTGGTTTGGTGGTGTCCATTGGAAATAGGAATGTGTCTCTAAGCTTTCTGTCATTTGTACATAGTGATTGATCTGAATCCCATCCAATAACTTACAAACAATTCACCTCCTTATTTTTAATGGGTGTTTTCATGTCCACAACATATGCATGTCTCATTAACCTAAGTGTGACATATGGCTTTCCAGAATGCTCATTTTGCCTGGAAACTTACGTGTTGTAGACAGATTTGCAAACCCTGCTCCACTCTTTTTTCTCTGTGTCATTGAGTGATTGTGTGCTGCATAACTTGACAACCTCTTCTATCAGCTCATCAGCATAACCTGCAACATGCATAATAATTACAGCTTCATTTCAGGAAATACATGAGAAGGGGACAGAAATGTGTCAAACTGTCTAACTTCTTCTTCTACCACATCTGTTCTACTTAGTACTTGGACAGAGTGGGAATGCTTTATAAAATAATTATGCATTTTTAAAACTGGACTAATCTTTTAGCTGTCACACTGCTCATTCAATGTTATTCTATAATATGTCTTTCAGAAGATTTCTTTATAAAATATATTTTAATAATAAATTATGAGAATCATTGTGATAACACTACCATACACACAGCTCTGTCCTCCACCAAGACTTGAATAACGCAAATACAGTATAAAAAGTTTTCTGTCAATGTTCTGTGTACAATTTAGCATTATTTTGAGGGCCAATGCCAAATTATTT
The DNA here is from genome assembly GCF_047830755.1 of Zonotrichia albicollis. Lineage (NCBI taxonomy): Eukaryota > Metazoa > Chordata > Aves > Passeriformes > Passerellidae > Zonotrichia > Zonotrichia albicollis. The sequence continues at coordinate 66,695,937 of NC_133822.1, forward strand.
GCAGATTTTTTGAAATGCACTAAAATAATTTGATATGTCATAAATGTATCACTAAAGGTATATATATATATATATATATATCATTGGTTAAAAACAATAATAATTTTATTTGCTTTCTGAAATATATAAAAATTGATTTCATAAAATGTGTCTAGCAAGTTTAGTAACATTTTTGTGAAAATGGTTTTACCCTTAATTCTCCCCTTTAATGGCTTTGTATATATATAGATTTTACTATTGCTATTTTATTGGTGATCATTAAAACCTATTTTCAATGAATTCCAGGAAACCACTTTTTTTGTCATTAGACTTCATTTTTCACTTTAAATAAGATGTAGGTAGACATGCAAATACATCATATGCACTTTGTAACTTGTATTATATTACACATTACTGTTAAAATTGGTGGAAAAATTACTTATAATTCAGTTTTCTGATAAGCATCAGAAAATTCTGAAGTAAATATTACATATGGTAGTTCTTATATTTTCTACTTAAACCTTCAAATTCAATTTCCTTTTTTTGTAAAGCAGAAGTTCAAAGATGTCTTGCAGAAGCAGGAACAAGCAAGTTGTAATTCATGTCCATAAACTAGTATATGCAAATGCTCCTCCGAAAGTTCCAGAGCCTACAGCTCTGGCAGAGAGATTCTTAACATACTTGAAATTAGAGCCCTCTAAAACTACAGAGGAAACTATCTTTCTCACAATAAAGCTGCAGAAAGAAAAGCTGACATTGCAATAGACTTGTCAGAGCTGTTTTATAAGAGGTGATCTGTTTTCCATCTGATGAGAAAGCAAACATCAAGGACACTGTCCTACTTGGCATTTTTGTCGAAGGTTTCAGAGGAAAAATCACTTTCAAAGAATAGCAAGCTTCTTTTTGAGATTTTGATTTAGACTGAACAACAAAAATGTTAGATGTTACAGTGAGTCAGATGATGAAAAACTGTCTTCCATAGATTTAGTTTTGTGTGAGTCCCCTGGTAGAAACATAAGTATTGTATTTTTCTTTTTCACTGAGACAAAAAGAAAAGTGGTAAAGTAAAGCATCTAGTAGAATAATTAAAATGTATTGATATATTATAACAAGGAAGTGATGAACAGCAATGTGAATCTTGTACTGATATCTGAATCATTTAATGGTTGACAAAATTCTTACTTAAATTCTTGTAAGCAATCATATTAGAATCAAATTCCTGCCTCTATTTCTTCTCTTTTTTTTTTTTTTTTTTTTTTTTTTATGAGGGGAAGGGGCCCTATTACACTATTTCATGCCAGGAGCATGCATCAGACATGGTGTCATATTTTGCTTTTCATATGTTGATGAGTTGAAAGCATGCAAATAAGATGTCTGAATTGTAAAATGGACAATATGGTATCTGAAAACTGGCTGATAGTCTTCGTAACAAAAAAAAATATGGAGTAATATTTGATTGAAAAAGAACTGCTTTTCTATCACTTTTTTGAATATATAGGTATGTAGTATAGTTCTTCTGACTATTGTCTGAGAAACTCAAAATACATCAATGTATATGCTATTTATGCTGCGTATTTATGTAAATGTATGTGTATGGCTGGATATGTACAGTCATAATTTTAAATCTGGAGAAAAGCTTTATTTCCCAGTTATCACAAAGGTTCTTTGAACATATTTTTCTTGGTTTCCTTTTTTCCCACAATCAAAAATTTAGAGAATATTAAGGTTTTGGTGCAATTGAATATTGAGGGGAGGATGTCCTGGGATAATTTATTACAATGATGGCATAAAGTTGCTTGTGATTACTGTACAGAGGTTTTGGGGTTTTTTAGCTGTTATTGACAGGGACTGTGTAATAAAGCCAGAGGACACCTCTGGTCCTTTTGGTTCTCTTTTGATCTTGAAGGTAAATATATTATTTAAATTCCCCCAGATTTTTTCCAAGTCTTCATTCTTAGATAAATACCTACATCAAAAATTCATTATGCCCAGAAAAACACATTAGATTTTCTTTTTGTCATTCAATATTCTTATCTTTTATGTAATTATACAATAAGTCCCAGTATCTTTCTAGTTGATGGGTTTGTCATCAAACAGAAAAATATTTTACGATATTACTTGAATTAGTAAAATATGCTGATCTAATCCCATCACATTTGATATTTTGTTACATTTAAACAACACTTAGTTCCTTCTTGAGTTATAGAATGAAAATATATGCAATTTTCATTCTCTTAGGGGAGCAAGGATTTTGGAGTCAGTAATAATGGTGCTGTAAATTAGACTAATGACGATGATTCACTGATAACATTTTAATCAGCCCAAGAATAAACTCCTAGCTCTTGTACAGAGTGTGCTGCAACAAGATTTTTTATGTGAAAGGTGTGTCTATCTTCTTTCCTAGGAGTATCAAGTCCAAAAATCAGGAATGTCATTCAGAAGCAAATTTTAAAGCTGAGATCAATATTTTTAATTCACCTTTTTATTGCAGAAGAACATTGAGTAATTCATTAACAACTTTCAGACTTTGAAAAGTGTGTTGATCAGGCATAACTCAAACCCTTCACAACTCATTGTAATGACTGACTATCATGCTTGTAGGGGGTTTAGATCAAATACCTCATATCTTTTGTATCATTCTGTAATAGAATTAATCAGAACATTAACATTCTGGCAAATTCTCATGCTCCAGAATAAAAAATTAAGCACTTTCTTACTTTGTCAATGTGATGGCTTGAGAAGAGCTTTAGTGGCACTTTCCTGTTCTGCTCTTGACTGAGAGCAGTATTTGGATCTTCAAAGCACTTAAAACTATTGTCATATTGGTAGACCTTAAAATCCTAATGAAATCAGGCTTTACACCTCCACAGTCCCCTCACACTAAAAGGAGTCCTCTTGGTTTAAACAGATTTACAGTTCTTTCCCTACTCCCTCCACATGCATGTTAAAAAAATGTCCCCTCAAATTTCGGCCAGGACTCACTCAAATGTGATCAAATTCATTGTTATTGGACTACCACAAATTTATGGATTAAGAGACACACTCTTTTGTTGTTTTCACACAACTGCTTATCAAATATTTGAAAGCACTTCAATGAAATGCTCTCTCTGGGATGAAGTTAAATGAAGTTTGATGAAGATCAAATTTTGATCCTCTAATTTAATAAGGAAATATGAGTAATTTTTTCATGGTAGTTTTAATGGTTTGATACCAGATAAGTATGCCTGATAGCTCTTGCCACTCTCATTTTTTGTATAGTGATATGACTGAGTAGTGTTGTTTCTCAATGATATGCTTAAGGTGCTTTAATTAGGCTTTTAAAAAGAATGTTCCTTAAATACATAATAAGATTTTGCAAACATGTAGTCCTCTGTCTTGTTTAAGCCTCTGTTTCTCCCACTGTGTTTTTTTTTTTCTTCTAATGATAGTCAACAGTGCAGAAAAGAACAGTCCTCTCCTTGTGCTCAGTACTTAACATGATTTTAACCAAGGCAAGGCTGCAAATCAGAGGGCTACAGTATGAGACAGTGTAATATTATGCAGAATAATCAGGAGTTTATTTTACAGAAGAGCTCTAAATATGTCATTAGGCATGTAAGAGATTTTCAAAAGCACCTATGCAGATTATGTATCTAACTCCCATTGACTTCAAGATAGCCAGATGTCTTTGGGAGCTGTGAAACTGAAAATGTGATAAGACAGATGATGTTTGAATTACTAGAGTGTAGTGACACCTCTAATATTATATCTAAAAGCTGATGCATTTGCCTGGTGGGGAATGAAAGTTGTTTGGGCAGAAGTGAAAGATCTGTGGAAAGATGGAATAATTTAAATGATAACTAATGAGATCTGTGCATATAAGGTTTGAATCAAATTCCTAATGCTATTATAAATAATCCATGAGTACCATGGCACAAAGTCAGGATACAGTACTCCAAGACTTTCACTTCTATCTAGTGTAATTTACTTCATTAAATTTTATAAAAAATTATATAAAAGAAGAGAAATTTAAATCAAAAAGAGAAATGAAAGCTTATCACAAGTAACACATGATGACTTTTTCATCTTGTTGTTGTGACACTAGTTTAAAACTAAGGGCAAAATTCTAACACAGAAGAAGGGGCTTGGTAAAATTTTGTAAACACTATTTAGTGGTCTCCCAGTTTGCCTTGCTGTAGAAATCACACAAGTAGCTTCTGATTAAAGCAGGCAGAAGTTTTTGGTGTTCTTTTCAGTGTAATTCACAAAATTGTGCTCTTAGTTCCAAAATAGTGTTCAGATGAGACCATGCTCAAATATTTTTCATTGCTTAAAAACATTCTTCAATGCCAGTTGGGGAAAAAAATTGAAATAATCCTGTCTTCAAGATCTGAGTTCTACCCATTTCAACAGTATGTCAGAGACTGGAAAATTTCCCACTGTGGGCTTTTATTTGACTGTAAACCTACTCACTGCTATTGGTATAATCAACAGGATCTTAAAATCACAATACCATTTGAAAAAAATAAAAACCTAAGTGAAAGCCTAAGTTTTCAAAATTCAAGATAAAAATCATTGGAGTGATTACCTCACATCTTACAATGACTGCCACCTTCTTCTCCTTACCAGGGGAAGCAATTCCAGAAGTTTGTTTCTGAGGAAATTTTTCTCTCATTGTTGAGGACCATACGTATTCATAAATAAGAGATTTCTCTATGTTTTATGATCAAAGAAGATAAATCTAGTTGAGTACTAATTATTGAATATTAATACAATGATTTTTCTATTATATCAGTATTATTTTAAGCAGGCAAACAAAACTGTGTGAATAGGGTCAAGGTTTTCATTGTAAAATATTCAGCCAATGTGATACATGAAACAACTCCATTTCCTATGTACTAATGACTCAGTCTACAAATTATATCTACTTTCTAACAGATATATCTGTTATTCTTGCAAAATTAATTACATGAACACTTAGAACACAGAAACAAATGAGAAATTGTCTAAATCCAGAATTTTTCTGGCAGAGATTGGCTTGAAACCACAGAGTCTTTTCGCTACAGTAGGTCTCCTTTGTAAGAAAGCTACAAAGATGTGGCCTTGGAATAAGACATGGAAAACAGAAATTCACCCCCAATTATCCCACAAATATGCTCACATCCACGTTGCTAATGGACCACATCCCTGATGAATTTTCCCTGACTTCCTAGTTACTGATATTATGTGAATATCTGGGGATACATAGAAGACTGGAGGTACTCATGCTCCTCTAAATTCTTTTGTGACATATTGTTTGATATAACATCTATGTGTTCTCTGTTCAAGGAAAGTGCCCTACCTCCTACCTTCAGACTGAAGAATAATATAATCCTTTTTTATTTTTCCTCTAAAGAGGTCATTTTGCAGATAAATCAATAAGGTTTTAATTAAAGTATCTTACTAGCAAACAGGATCCCTGTTTTATGCTGCCACTATTTTCTTCAAATAATATCAAGCTGTGGGATCTGGACATACTCAGAAACTCTTTCGACAAAGATCCTTAAAGTAAAGGGAAGTTTCAGACAGCTGTCATGAAAATAAGCTGTCATTGCTCCAGCTTTTCTTTCACAAGACTTCTCCACCCATAGGTCCACGCATCTCTAGAAGCAATAGGAGTTTTGTCTGGGATTTTGTTGGATCTTATTGGGCTGCAAAAATCTGGAAATCTGTCACAAATGGCCATCTGCACAGTTCAAAGAGTGCTGAGTAATGATTAGGAATGACGTATCTCATGCTTTTGAAGCAGAATCTGTAAATTTAGTGTGTTGAGTACAGTAGAACAAACAGAGTTCTTGTCACTCTCTGTAGTGACGCAGATAATTTCCTTTGTGGAATAAAGACAGAGTAGCCCAACATACGGTATAAAGGTGCAGAACTCTGGTATTAGCTCAGTTGGTTAAAAAAATGATGCTAATAGCACCCAGGTTGTGGGTTTGATCCCTGTAGGAGCTGGTAATTTAAGAGCTGGACTAGATGATCCTTGTAGGTCCCTCCCAACTCAGAATACCCTGTGATTCTGTACAGATGAGTTTCATCTTTGATCTTCTAAAAGGGTTCTTTGTATGACTTATATAATCTTTTTTGCCTGTTTTTCTATACTAAGGGTTCTCTGCCTCCATTCTCAGTAGTAAGAGAATTCATTTGAGAGAAAATGTTTCCCAAAATTTTTATATTCTTCACTCTCTCAAACAGCCAAAAAGTATTTACATATTCTTTTTAGATTGCCAGCTTGGAGCATTTTATAGATTTCTAGTTTCTCCTTCTTTATCTTTCTCAGAGCATAACCAGATATGACTTTTTAACAGTTTCTTTATTTTATTTTAAGTTGTTTTGAAATCCGTTCTATCCTTACAGTTATGTGTTGGTAGATATGTGATCACATTTCTTTGCATATTTTTTTTCTTTTATATTCTGGCTAATTACCTATCTGGAGCAGGGAGTTACATGACCAAAGAAATGTACTTTCACACTTAATTGTACTCCAGCTGAGAGAAATACTGTTGAATAGCTCTTTAACACTTCAGAAATTAGACACTGTTTCCAAGCAGACATTTTGACAACAAAGATAGGAATAAGAAAAAAATCTGTAAGGTTTTGTTTTCAGTTAATTAACCATTCACAAGGTTTTGGGTTGGTTTGTTTTATTTTCTTCATTTCATCTTAGGAAAATCAATAGTGTTGCATGATGAAAAGCTTCTCACTGATAAATTTTTATTTTTTGCTCCTGCCTTCCACTTGTCTGTATGAATATGATCACATTTTTCATTATCCTATCTGAATTAGCTCTCTGATGCCACAAATTAATAGTCAATTTAAATATAAATATCAGGCTATCTCCAGTTCTGGCCAGAATCATTGATTTAATTTCCTAATGACAGAAGAATTAAGTGATAGGCCCTAAGTAGGAATGCAAGCAATCATGTGAAACCATGTGCCAAATTGATATTTTAGCAACTCTGATAACTTATTAGGATGATGGCCATGAGATGTCACAGAGCTGAATGATAAATCTTCAGTCTGCTTCTTTCCTACTTCTTATTTAAAATAATTTTTCTGTTGCAAAATTAATTGGCAATTGTGTTGACAGTCAGTCATCTTTAGGAGTGTTTAAATTAAGAAGCTCACAGTGCAACTAAATGTGAAAAAGTAAAGCAAATAACTGCACAATAAACAAGCAGATAAAGGAGGCTGGAATTCCTTTCACATAGGGCCAACCAAAGTCTGACACATCATTAAAGTTCATTTCATTGCAGGATACAGCTCTTAAGCACTGCAGAGTTCTATAAATGGAGAATTTCACAAAAGAGGGGTAAATTGGAAAACTGTGTATAGAATTGCAAGCCTAAAAGCATAGATGTCAATAGTAGCAGAACAAAAATATCTCAAGGCTGAAATAAACCTCTGACTGCTGTGAGGATTTTGGGGAAGAAGTCAGAAACACAGAGTAGTGATGGATCAGTCATATAGTTTTCAGGTGACTGAAAAGGGTCAATAAAATTTTAATAAAAAACCCAATGTGACTCATGCCTATAGGCTAGATTTTATACTTTAAAATTAACAGAGAAATTCTCTACATTAATTAATGGCTACACAATTTAGTTATCTCCCATTATTCTCAGTAACATATTTACTCCTGATTTTAGAATATATATATATATATAAGATATATATATATAAGATATATATATATATATATATATATATATAAAAGTATATCTTACCTACTTCTGAAAAAATGTCACTGATCGATCCAATGCAATTGTAAGAGAAGGATTTTTCCCCCCATCTTTGTAGTGCTCAAAATGTTAACAAAACTGTAGAGGTTTCAGCTAGTGATACCCTTGCATATACTTTATCAAACTTACTCTAGATTCTGTTCCAGAAACTACTATAGAATGGTTTTTGATTTTTTTTTTCCTATTCTTTGTGCTCAAGAAAAGAATGCAGGCTTTTAAGGTTGTGCTGAATATCAAACAAGCTGGGAATGTCCCCTGAGAGCAATGGTGCAGCTGTATTCCAACCTTAGGATCTTGAAACAGATTATGTATACAGAGGAGAAAGCTCTGTCTAAAATACAGACAGTGTAACTAGGAATCAGGACCAGTAGTGGTCTGAAAAGGATTTGTCAAGCAGTGCATGAAAACAATGTATGTTGCAAAAACATGCTACTGTTGTTCTTCTCCTGCATTCTATGGTTGCTAGTGATTTTCCATGTTTCCTGATGAAACAGGTTTTGCACAAACAAATGTCTTTGAAAGTTAGTGAAGATTATGTGTTTTGAAAATTACTCTCTGAGGTACAGAAACGAAGTAGATAGTCCAGAAATGAGGATATGTAACTTTCCTGAAACATTTCTGTCCCAGAACTCATTTACAGGTTTGCAACAAGCTTTGTGTAAGGGGACCACACACTGGTTTTGCTACAAAAAGTAGCCAAGGATTGGATTTTAAGGATGGGCAACTGACTAAGTTTTGGTGGCTCAATGCATATTCCAAAAGCTTCACCCCCACACTCCATGACAAATCCTACAAATCTAAACAAATGAAGTAAAGAAATCTTAGTTTCTCTAACACTGTATCTCTGGGCAGTTATGACATCTTAACAGGTGAGCAAAACAATTGACCTCCAAATTAATGGTTAGAGTATTTTAAATACTAAAAGTAGTAAAATATACCAGTTATAAAGATTATTCTTTCAGATACATTTTCAGAGATTAAAAAACACAAATGAGGCTGCAAAATCCTATGTGAGTTAAAAGGACACTTGTATTAGTAAAAGAGATATCCAGTGTATCCAGAAAAAGTGAGACTATTTGAGACATTAATTATTTCCTCAGGTGTTGTGATGGTTGTATAAAAACTTTCTATGAGAAGTAGAAAACTAAAATTTTAAAAGAAATTATCCCTATAATTTATTATGAGTTCAGTAATTTTAAATAAACCAAATAATTTAAAAGTGAATAAAGAACATGGGTCTTCACTAAAAGGTCAAATTCAATCTGCAGATACATGAACTTTGAAGGAATGCTCATGGGCAGAGTTTAAGCCCTGATGTCAATGGCACAAATTTAGCAAAGATATTACTGAAACTATGGCTCTTTAAATATATTTCAGAATCATGTGTTAGCTGTGCTGCTTGGGGAATAGGTCTTTGTAAGAGAACTCAGGAGAACAGAAAGTAATTCGCTGTAGGAGGTAATGAAAGTCCTGAGAATTTCTGACTGTTTAGTGTGACATTACTGAAATGGTCATCAGCTCTAACTATACATATATATTATGTAACTATAATATTTATTAACTTATAGCTTGCCATTATATTTATGAAAATCATTTGAATGTGGTATTGTAGAGACGGTTTCTGGTGTTCTGATATTATGACTACTCAGTATTTCTCTATAATTTTTGGTTGTATGTCATATTACCAGGCTTCAGCACTGTAGACTGAATAGATCTTCTTCTTCTTTTTCTTCTCCTTCTTCTTCTTCTTCGTCTTCTTCTTCTTCTTCTTCTTCTTGTAATTATTATTATTATTATTGCAAAACTGTGAAGGATTTTTTTTTATTTTTGGGTGAACAAGGTTAGCAACAGATGCTGCAGATAGTTTTACCTGCTTGATTGTTTTTCTACTGCTCTTTATGAAATGTCTCTTGTGAGAAGTGTATCTCTTGTGAGAGTGCATCAGTGCAGCAGGAAAAATTCTTCAGTCCACATGCTGTCTTACTAGAAATCCTTCCCAGCTCAGATTTTTTAAATAACTGGAAATTGTTATTTGGAAAAGCAAAAACATCCACAAACAAAGCAACCCAAGCTCACCCAAAACCAAAAAACAAGCTAAAAGAACACACAGGGAGGGGACAATTTTCCCTGTCTATTGAGAACAGTGAGGGTTTTAAATGTTCCAACACTAATTTCTGAGATGAATGTTCAGCTTCCTCATCCAAATGGCAGGAATTAAGATCCACATCACGGGGAAAATGCTTTAGGCAGAAAGATTTGAATAGTTTTTGGGTAGGGAGCTAGGGAGGAAGAAGAAAATATCATAATTTGAAACTCTTCCACTGCACAGTGAAAATGAAATAATTCTCTCGTCTACATGGTAGGGCTCTCAATAAATGGAAGTTTGTGGGTGCCAATCCCCAGTTCAAAGCCTGGCTATGTAGTTCTTTTTCATATAAAATACATAGACAGTGACTGAAGCCCAGACACATTTGCTAGTTTTTTCCAGTGCAGCAGCAAGTACTGGTCAATCCTCACTGATACTGATGAAAGAAAAAAAAGAATGTGGATTCCATCCAGCATAAAAGTTATTCTTATGACAGACAGAAAACCATGAATGCAAAGAAAATACACTTACATAAATAAACAATACAAGGAAATTGTAACTGTCATTATGGGGTTCTGAGGATGATAAAGGAGAGAAAAATTAATAAGACAAATCAGAATAAAACCACAGAACACAGGTTTTATGTTCCGATTGTCCAAGGAGACAACTAGAGACGAACAGGCAGGTAAACAACATTTCAGGATTTAAACCTTGGGTACTGAAATGCATTAGTTTGAGGAATTTAAATATATATTTCTGATATGTCCCATTTTAACTTTCTAACTCATAGTTCCTTATAAACAGTTAGACATGTAGGCCTTATTAATTTCACTGGAAAATAATTTCCCAGATTCCTGCCTGTGCTGTGATGACTGTCAGCTTCTGATTTCTTCCTCATAGAGAAGACCCACCTTTATTTCTGAAATACTGTGGGCCTTAGTGAAGTTCCTGACAGGAATTAAAAATGAAAGTATAATTATAATGTCATAAGGTTATTTTTCACACATCTGTCTCTCATGTGAAACCCTGTATTCATTGTTTGACATCATCCGTTCATGGCAAATATAGCTGGACAAGTTAGGTGCTCCACTTCAGGTCTCCAGTATCTTAGATGTGATTTATATAGTGATGTTACTCAGACTCTGAGAGTACTTTAGACTCATTACCTTGCAATGGTTAGCATTAGCAGAGATTCCTTGTTTGCAGAGATCTTAATTGACAGACAGTAATGGCATTAAGACTTTATTTTAAAAGAATTCATGCAGTCAATGTGATTTAACAATATAGTATATCAATCAAAGCCATGCACAAATTAAAGTTCAGCTGAAATAATGCTACCTTTAGAACATGAGTTCTTCTTTGTAGTACAAAATATCAAAAGAAAGTTCTTTGAAGAGATCGATCCATTGATTTAAAGACAGCCTTTAAGTTGTGATGGTGTTTTACCTGCTATGTATTCTTTTCAAGTAGAAAAAATATAAAGTATTTTTTCTTGTATTGATTTTTTTATTATTTTAAGTCCCAAATAGAGACCAAGGTAGATATTTCTAGTAATAGATAGTACAATTTTAACATGGTATAATATGTGGCAGGAATTGTATATTATGTGATGGTTATGACCAGATATCAGACAAGATGTTTTGCTCTTGGAATAATCCTATTGCATTATAGTACTATAGACTTACCTGGTACTCATATATTATTTCTTACTGTGGAAGAACTTACCTTCTTATATTTCTTACCATTTCATTGAAAAAATGTCATAGCCTATACTTCAACCTGCCTTTTGCTATCGTAAGCATTCATATATCACATATTTAATCAAGCAGGAAAACAGAATTTGGAAATATAGTCTGTTGAGACTTTTTATCAGTTAAATTTCAATTGTACTCTTTGGTTCGCCGTGTAGATATATGAATACACAAATATTATATCAGTGTTAGTAGCAAGAGAGGCCTCCAATACAACTGCCTTCATTCAGCCTGCTAGAAAATATATATTAGGTCTCCTGGAATAACCCTTTCTTGTGCATAATGACAAGATTAAAAAAAAAACCAAACCTGTAAGACAGTCATATAACTTTACATATTATTTGGATTAAAAATAAAAAAGAAATATAGATATCCATCAGCAATCGCCTCAAGGGTTGGTCTTCAGGGGGGGTGTTGTGTAACAGTTTCCTGTAATGGTATACACATCCTGGAAGGTTAATTTCTGAAGGATTCAATTATTCCATATGTTCATAAAACAGCATAACAATGTGTGCAAATTATTTATCCTATGGTAATCAATAAAGACTAATTTATTTTGCTTTTTTCATCACATGCTTTCATATATAAGATTTAGAGCACAGGATTAATGCTAGGAACACTACTTACACTTTAATCTGTCTGCTATATATATTTACAGAAATTATCTGTAAATAATGATAGGATTAATTTTTTACCTGCTTCTTTTACATTGTTCAGAAGCTTTCATAACATTTTCCTGCTCTGCAATATGATAACTTTGCAATATTTTTGTCTTATTTGAAGATCTGGAACAAGTGAATTAATTGCCACCTGAAGACTCAGGAAATCTATTTTAAAGTCCTTTCAACATACTGTAATATACTGAATTAATCTTAAATACCAGAGACAGGGCAGAACCTATGTTTTCAATTTCTGTTGCATATTATTTTGCCTAAAACATGATGTCACATTTAACAAATTTAATGTATCCAGTTAGCAATGACCCCACTGATATGCATCCAGCAGGAAAGAGTTTCCCCTCCTTAGCCTCAGTCATTATGCAGACCACACCAAGCCTGGCAGGAGTGTTGAACTGCTGGAGGGTAGGAAGGATCTGCAGAGGGATCTGGACAGACCAGATCAATGAGCCAACAGCAATTGTGTGAGGCTTCACAAGGCCAGGTGCTGCACTTGGGTCACAATAACGCCATGAAGTTGGGGCTTAGGGTAAATCAGCTCGGGATTAAGGACCAGAGAATTATGTTTGACAGGCAGTTGAACATAAGCCAGAGTGTGCCCAGGTGGCTGAGAAGGTCAGTGGCACCCTGGCTTGGATCAGCCATAGTGTGGCCAGAAGAAGCAGGGCAGTGCTCATCCCTCTGTACTTGGTACTGGTGTGGCCACATCTCAAATCCCATATCCAGTTTTGGGCTCCTCATGACAAGAAAGATGTTGAGACGCTGGAGCACATCCAGAAAAGAGCAATGGAGCTGGGGAAGTGTCTGATCATCAGTCCTGTTAAGGAGTGTCTGAGGAAGCTGGGATTGTTCAGCCTTGAGAAGAGGAGTCTTGGGAGGGACCTCGTAACTCTGTGCAGCTGCCTGAAAGGAGAGTGCAGCCAGGAATGGTTGGTCAGCTCTCCCAAGTAACAAGTGACAGGACAAGAGGAAATGGTCTTAAGTTGCACCAGGTGAGATTTAGATGGGATATTAGGGAAAAAAGTCTTCACAAGGATTTTCAAGTATTGAATCAGTCTGACCAGGGAAGTGGTTGAGTCACTGTCTCCAAAGGGATTTTAAATACATGTAGATATGGCACTTAATGACATGGTTTAGTGGTGAAGGTGGCAGTGCTGACTTGTTGGTTTGACTTCATGACCTTAGAGATTTTTTCCAACCTAAAACATTCTATGATTCATTATATCACTGTGAGAAGTAACTTAAGAGAAAAAATTATATTTGGCCTATGCCAGTGACCTGATTTTTAAAATTAACGAACAAACCAAAAATTCAAACTATTAAATTGCATGAAAAAAAAAAAATAAGACATGCTTCCATTTGTTTTTCCTGAACGTATTTATTTTTGAAACTTTTGATATGTGCTGTGACAGTAAAATAATATTATTTTCTTTTAAATAGCTCAGTCATTTCACAGGAAAGATAAAATGCCATGAACTGCTGGGCATTTTAGTACACAGAATCAATATTTTTCAAGCAGCTTCACAGTTCCATCTAATAATAATCTATTTCATTGTATTCTACCACCTGAAAGTCCTATCTCCATATCATCTCTGAAAACGTGAAAACGCCTCCAGCTAACACTGCAGTCAACATACTGTTGAATTATGAATTTTGCTCTGAAACACACAAAATGCTAGCATTGTTTATGTGACTAACATTAACCAAAAACTATATAAAGATTCAAGTTTCAGTCTGATTTTTTAATAAATGAACAAATACTAGGAAGAAATAAAGAAAGGAGATTAACTAGGGAACTCTGAGTTTGGAATGGATATTTCTGACAAATTTCAAATCCCTTACTGGCAATTTATAAATCAGCAGAATGTATGGAAAGTCCTTGTCAGATTTTTTGATTGTCAGTGTAATTGGGGTAAAAATGTGGGGAGCAATATTATATCAGACTTCTAAATCAACAAAGCAGTCTAGTGAGACAGCAATGTAAACCTCATATTTTAGTTTGAATATATGGATGGCACTGCTTAATCATCTGGAGGTATTCTTGAAATGTCTATAGGAAAGTATGATCTAATTTACCAAAAATCTGAAAAACATTTTGTGATTTTTTAAAAAATTTTAATGGAAACAAACAAGCAAAATTGAATGATTACTCAATTACACTATATTTTGTATCCACTGTACAGAAAAAACAGTGAAATATATTTTTTTCTACACTGATTGGTGTGGAATTCGCAGGCAACCCCAACAAAGGAAGAGATGAGAATCTTGACTCCATATTTCAGAATGTTGATTTATTATCTTATGATATATATTATATTAAAAGAAAATGATATCTAAAATTACACTAAAGAAAAGAGAAAGGAGACATCAGAAGGCTACAAAAGAAAGGAATAAATAATAAAATCTTGTGACTGCTCACAGCCTCGACACAGCTGGCTGTCATTGGTCATCAAGTGAAAACCATTCACATGCTGGGTAAACAATTCTCCAAATCACATTCCAAAGCAACAAAACATGGAGAAGCTGAAGCTTCCCAGCTTCTCAGGAGAAAAGATCCTGGAAAAAGGATTTTTCAGAAAATATGTCTGTGACAGATCAGGATTTTTAGAGAAATTAAAACTACAATGCCTAGTTGAAATTATGATGTATGGCACTTTCTTTTAGTGCTGCTTCTGGGTTTTAAGCAATGTCTATCTGAGGCAACCTATACAAATAGGGGACTGAGTTCTCAGTCTTACACCTTACATGGAACTTACCTTCTGTGAAAATTTACTCCTTATGAGACATAAAAATTCTGATTCTTACAAATTTTCTGTGTCTTTTTCCAAGGAACTTGCTTGTTTTCAGGAGCACAGCATAGCTTTTAAAAAAGGGATTCTTTTAATCCCTTCCTATTCTTCTCATCTCCATCCTTTTCCCCAGCTTGATGGTTACAGCACAATGTGTTCCACACAAGCAGGAGTGGGTGCAAATCCTGGCAGACTGAAGTGAGAATAAAATCAAGTCTTCCACCTCCTGGAAAAGTGCGCTAACCACTAATATGAAAATAAACTGGTGGTAGTAGCAGCATTCAAAAAGAAAGCAGCAGCTACCAGAGCATTGTGTGAGGTGCCCAACCTTGTTGTTATGTGTTAGGGATTCTCTGAACAACACCATCAGGTCCAGCCCCTGAGGGGACTTGCACATCATCATGCTGGTTTCTGACTTGCAGTCAGGCAGAGATTCTCCTATGATGACACACATCTCAGCAATCTCAAGTTTGAGAGACCTGTGGCCATACTCAGGACAAAAACTTCCAGTGCTTAAGAATTAAAGTAAAAAAGTACATAAAAATAGGTAAAAATATGTGATGCTACTAGCCTTAGATGGATCTTTGAGTTTCAAGATTACAGATTTTGACATAAAATACTATATTCTATCTAGCTATCAGGATCTGTATGCATAGGAAGAGTGGGGAAGGGGTAAAGGGGTTGAGTCTGTGCCATGATTTTATTCTGGAAAAAATTTCAAATTCTTTAAAAAATTATTTAATGTAGTTAGTTAAACTCTCAGATTTCACGACCCAACTTGCAACTTGATGGAATAAACCCTTTCTGTGTATTTTATTACTTTGATTAAAGTGGCTAACCGAGTAAATATTCACCTAAACGAGCATATTAGTGCAATTAATTAAACTAATTATAGACAGAACAATTTTAATTGAGGTGACATTAAAGATGGAGCTAATAAAATTACTATTTTCAAACATCTAAATCTTTCAATAAAATAAGTAATCACTGAATTATGGGTTTGACATGGGATGCAGTGATTTTATACTAAGCTTGATTTACGAAATAGAATTCAGAATCTTTAAAACTGGTGAACAAGCAATTCCAGTCACAGCAGTTATAATTTCTTACCAGAGAATTAGCAAAGAAATTTATAAGATATATGTGTTCCTTATTTAAGTGTCTCTTCTGAGCAAAGCTAATTGAGAAATGTTTTAAATTTTTAATCAAAAGAATTGTCTACTTGTTCTAGACTTGCTAGTTAGCCATTAAAAATATTATTTTCTTCTTAAAATTATTTTAAGTAATATAATCTTTTAAGTCCTGTGTTTATTGATTTATTTATTGGCAGATGCATTTATTTTACAGAACTGCAAATGGTGTTTTCCTTCTACATACCTGCATTTGTGCATGGCTATGCAAAAAGAAAACCTGATTAATGTAAAGTTTACATTTCTTCTCTTTATTTCTATAAAGAATAGAAGGCATTTATGCAAGTAAAGTAAAAGTTTGGAGCTACATTTTTGTAATTGATGAGAGTTGTAAACCTATTTCAAATAAATTCAATAAATCCTGCTAAAATGAGGAAATGAAATTGTTCGGAAGTATTTAAATTTAGATATCACTAATGGTACTGTGTCTTTTTCTTGCTGTTATATTAGAAATTCCCTTTAACCATGTTATTTATTAAGAAGATATTTAATATTTGCAAAATCAATTAAATAAAATACTTGTTAATTTGAATTAATTACAACGAATATTTGGTGGTTTAGTATCGTAAAACTGATTAAACTATCAAGGCAGTCGTATATATTGGTGTACTAAGTGTTTTACCACTATGAAAAAAGCCTGCATTTACATTTGCTATATCTCAGTGAAAGGCTAGGCTTCCTCAAAACTTTAAAGAAACAAACTCTTTTTGTTTGGCAAGTAAAGATATGATTTTTTTTACGAAAAAGAAGAATGAACCGATATTCTGAATGTGCCCATGACATATTTCTGACATCAAGAAAAAAAAAGCATTGTGGTTTACTGGAGCTACAGAAAGTTGTTGCAAGGAGCAAAATGGGACCAAGGAGAAGAGGGTGAATATGTCTGCAGAAGGGAAACCTGACAAACACCAACGTACCTCATGCTATGTTCTCCTCTGTCTGACCTCTCCACTAAGAGAATTATGAATCTGCCATATGGAATAAATTTTAAGCATCTATTAGTTTGGAAAGGCAGTATACTTCTTTTAATTGAAAAATTTTCACTGACATAGACAATAGTAATTTATTTAATTCTGTATTGCTAATACAATGTAATATAGTGGATTCCTTGTCATATACAATACATATAAAGAGTAGGATCTGCATCTGCAGAACCTCACATGAAATTCTGACCTCAGACTGAAGTATAAGGCTTTATATTTATGTGTCCCAAAGGAACTTATATTTTTACTATTTTCGCTTGCCTACACAAAACATTATTTCTCCTTGTACTGACAATTTAATTTTACAATGGGAAACACAAAATTTAGTAGCTTGTTAGTCATGATCAACATGAAAGCTGTTAACTTTGTTGCCGTTATGTGGACCCTCCCTTGTAATAAAGTGGCCTAAGCCTGATTCTTGCCCTGTAGTAAAGGTGACATTTTTAGCTCTGCCTAGTAACAGAAAAGAAGAGGTTCATAATCTCTTAGATACAATTCTTTGGGGATGAAGGCACTGACAGAGCTGGATTGCGAATGTTGGAGACCAGAGTGACATGTCCAACTCAGAACACTGAATTCTTGTAGTGTGCTTTTACCAAGAAACCCTTGGTGAGGATGGGATGACCTTTTATTCACTGCCTCTCATTGCAGATGTGTCATTGTGAAATAAATACAAAACCTGAAAAAGCAGGGAATGAATAAAAGATTTAGTAATCAAGCAGAGGATGCTGAGGACACTTCCTCATTCTTTTTCCATCAACATAACATGCATGTAAATAGTCCCCTTACTCTCCTCTACCTGTTCCTAATTAAAAGCAAATTACTCTGATACAATGATGTTTTAAATGTCACAGTTCTGTAGAATTTCAGCAGTTCTGCATTTTTTAGCAGCTTAGAAGCTCTGTAGAACAATTTCCGATTTGCATTTCATCACTACCTTAATGGAGGAACAGCAGTAAGCGTAGGAATTAAAGCTTGCTAGATTAGGGAGTTTGTGCACAAGATTTCAGATCTCTGGT
Source organism: Zonotrichia albicollis (assembly GCF_047830755.1). Taxonomy (NCBI): domain Eukaryota; kingdom Metazoa; phylum Chordata; class Aves; order Passeriformes; family Passerellidae; genus Zonotrichia; species Zonotrichia albicollis. The sequence continues at coordinate 66,714,168 of NC_133822.1, forward strand.
GAATGGCTTGCTGCAGCACTACAAATCATTCTGTCAAACCAAATTGTGGTGTTAAAATACACATTTAAAACAGTGCTCTCCAAATAGGTAATATGGAGGCAATTGAAAAACCCAAAGTGCATAAAATAGTTGGAAAAAGTGAACAGTGAAGGAGTAAAAGACCAAAGGAAAAAAAAAAAAAAAAAAAAAAACCAAAGACCACAAAACCAAGGCAAATATAAAATACACATTACTGTAGAAAAAATGTAATTTAGTTTGTCACCAATTAGAAATAAACCACATACTATGAGGCTTAACATTTCACCTGTTGTGCACACAGTGCTATCTACTGAGATGTGATGGGGAATCATGGGGAAAAATAGAGAAAACTTTATGCCTCATAAGTCTCCCACTGAAATACACTGAGAAACATGTAATCTGCAAATGCCCAGGAAATATCCAGCTAGGAGTTCCTCATTTCATTAAATAGAATCATTGATTTCCATGGGAAGGTACAATTAAAAGGGAAAATAGAGGACAAGGACAAATGCTAATTCTCTAATAGTTTTTAAATCAATGAGTTAAATATAAAACCCCAAACCTTCAGCATTGTAGAACTCAACCAAATGATTGTGCAAATTTTATGACCCTTGCTGTAGGCTGCACTTTATAAAAAGACTTACTTCTTCAAGTGTTCATCAAAATGAGTTCCATAAGTTAGTACGTGTGCATTCCAGTCACACTTATCATGAATGCTAAGACAGAATAAATATGAATTATTCTTCTCTGCTCCCCTCCCCGCAACATCAATGTATGTATTAAGAAGCAGGGGAGATAATTAATAGAATCAGCTTAAGAGATTTTTAGTTTCATATTTTTAATATTAAAATACGTATACTGAATATCCAGTTCAACTCTATATAATTAAAACCACAAACTTTAAGGTTAGATAAAGATGCTAATTAAGAGTTCTGTTGAGTTAATCTGCTTCCATTAAACACCTAGGCCAACATGGATTCTTTCTTCATATGCATGAAAGGAAAATAGAAAACCTTAATAGAAAATACTGATCAATGTGTTGTTATGGTTTTAATTGAATAAAAAAAATTCCATTAAAAAACCAAAGCCACCTTTTTTCATTGAATGGAGAATCGGTTATCTATACATACCAATGAATTAATACTGAAATTCCCTTCTGTCCCACATGAATGTTTGACACTTCATTTAAATTTTAAAAAAAATTGAACTAAATTAATCCTTGTGACCTTTTATCCCCAGAGTTCTTAATCAATTATCTTGATTGATTAATAGGTCTTTATATGGCCTTAAATTATAGTGCTCAAATCCTGTCCTTTTCTTCACTCTCTTCAAATATCAAATAATGCCAGAGCATAAAGACTATTACCAAGTGTTTTCCCATGCTCTAAGACAAGCCTTATCCCTTAAAGCAACCGTAGTGAAATACAAATAACATAAATTCTGATTTTTTTCTATTGCAATCACATCAGCAAAATTTTCAGATGATTTTTTGCTAAAAGTATAGCACTCATATTGTTCTTCCTCTCCTTAGGTGTGAATATTTCATATTTCACATATTGCATATTTTGATCTGCAGGAACTAAAAACAAAGATATGTTCTTTTTGTTTGGTTGGTTTTGTTGTTTTGTGAGAATTGGCAGAGTTGGCATACTATGATTTAGTTATTAAGAAAATCATGTGATTAAAAGATATAGCAAGAATTACAAATTCCACATGTGGAAATATTTCCACTTGGATCACTTTGGAAGCCCAGACCCTCACTATAATTTTAAATTTATTCTCTCTTATGCATATAGGAAATAACAGCCTAAGGATTTTGGAATCTTTTCCACCTGATTCCTTTACACTGATAAATAAGGTGTAAAACATCAAAGAAACATGTCTTGTTTGCTTTTTCATATCAACTAGAACTTCATTTTTTGTTATAATCACAGGGCAATACTTGCATGAAATTCGTCTTTTTGACAGAATCTGCAGGCAAACCTGTGAATCTTGTAATGACCCAAAATTTTAACGCCTCTAATTGATCACTTCTAGATTAAGCTATACACAGAAATATATTATTGATAAGTACATTATAGTCTTTCTTCTTCAGTGTAGTAACTCTGTCTACCTAACCATCTCCTGAACATTGTGCAAGAAGGCAAAGTGTTTACATAACTCTAGTAAGCCCACATACCATTCATGTATGACAGTTAACCATATTTTAGTCATGGCAATATAATTTTAATCCAAAGTTCTCTTTCTCCTCCCCTTCTTTTCCTTCTTACACAGGCCATAACCGTGATCGTATTTGTTTGCTAATAATTTCTTTATTCATGTAGATGCATATTCCCATGTAATGCAGAGGCAAAAAGCATATTAAATGTAGCATAAAGAAGAATTCAAATATGGAAGGAATTTGAGTGGAAAGTGAGGAGAAAAAGAAGCGCTTCTATGAATAGTTAATTAATTAATTGATGCATTTCCAGATAGGAGAGGAAGAATAATGAATATTTATAGCAGTGGGTTCTGAATTAAATCTATTTTTCTCTTCCAGAGGAGCAAAGGTATTTGAGCCAAATTTGCTAATGTTTGCAAAAGGGTTTGGTTTTGGGTTGCTTTTGAGTGTTTTTGGTTGAGTGTTTTTTTTCCCTTATACTTTTCTGTGTAATGTACATTTGGTTTATCTCTTCAGTTCATTTTTCTTGAAATTTTGATGAAATGAAAAGTGAAAATAAGCCTTTAACAACCTTGAACTGAAAAATCGAAAGACAAGGCCATAAAAAATAAATTTGTTTTGTTTTTAGTACAACAAATAACATGTCTTGACTATCTTACAAAGTGTTGGATCTGAGGACCCAGCCTTAAAAATTATGTGTGTATTTAAATGGTGATTTGGAGTATAGGGACACCTGCATGTAGTCTGTGATGGCAGAGAAATGAGGAATTTAGATCATAATTGGTATTTTGATATGATGGTGATTTGAGTTAGGTAACCTATGGCATACTAACAGTACCAGGGAAACATATCCCCATTCAGAGCATGATTATGTTTTAAGGTTTGTTTGGATTTGTCTTATTATTGCGATCAGTAATTAATTGTTAATAAAATTGAATCATTTTTTAAAATGCAAACTTGATTTTCAAAAATTGTACTCCTAAAATATCTATATTATTCATTTTATATGTTTAAAATTTCCTTGCCTTCTGAAAGCAAAAGAGGGCTAAATGAGTATATATTTGGTATATATTTGCCAAAAGTATTTAATAGATTTTTCCATTGTTATTCTTGAACATCAGAGCAATATCCTTCAAATATAAGCATGAGGTGGCCATTTCTTAAGATTAAGAATTTTTTTTAATGTCATGGAGAATAATTAGGTAAATATCTGCATCAATTTGTAGATGTTTCTGACTGATACTTGGGCTATCTCAAACTGAGGAGTTCTTGTAAACATTAGCATGCTTTGAGGGAAAAACATCACCTACTTATATTAAAACACAATAAAATACAAGTAGTCTTGTATTTCAGTTTGGTCCTCAACATAAAAGCTTGGTGTAGTTTTGCTTAGTTCATTGCTATCTTTGCTGTCTCCAAGCAAAATTAGCATCTTCCTACATGCCAGGTGAATTTGATTTCCAGATATGCTGATCTCTTTTCACTTGAAAAAAAGTGTGGAAAACCTCCACACTGTTTTTCTTTTCAGTGAGCTTTTTTATAGGTATTTCTGTAGTTATCCTTCATTCTTCTCTCAAAATGTTAATGGAGGAACCTAATAGATAGTAATGATTATCTGTTGTATGGTTGCATCATCAAAATCCATAAATAAAGACTACCATCAGATTCAAAATCTGAAAAGCACTTTGAAGATAAGTCCTCTAGAAATGCTTAGTTTTAAAAATATGTTGTCATGTGTTTTACAAATGACTGAATAAATCACAGGACTGATTTAGACCCTTGTAATTTCATATGTATCTACTTTATCCCTGTTATACATGTATCTGGAATTTAGAGCTATGTCTCTGAACGTCTGCTCAGCTTTCAGTAATTTCACAAGTTTCATAGGCACCAAAAAGTGTTTTCCCTATTCATCTGACAGCTGGACTGGCAGGTAGGTCAACTGTTATCCAAGCTTAAGTAGAACTTTAAAACCAGCCCTGTTAAAGTGTCAATGGGGACATGCTGACAATAGTCAAGTTTTCTCCAATACACAACTGCCTCCAAAACTGACAGTAGGGCTCATTTCTTCATTCTTCTTAGTCAGTGACACTGGGAAAAATTACACAGGGAAGCAGAAAGAGAACTGGTCTGAATGTTCTCTCCTGGCCTTAATTTGCACCATTTTTGGAATTGCCTAGTCTGAACACACTACAATTTCTGCTGTATAAAAATTCCTAAGTCTTTGACAAAGAAAGAATTTTCTTCCCTTCTAAGGAGATGCATTAAAACTGGGATATTGTTGACACTGAATTTAACATTTCTTTTTACAATGTCAACACTGATAAAGCACCTAGTTTGTTGTTTGACTGCAACAAGTATATTCTTCATCATCTGGCTACAAAAATCTCTCATTTCTTCATCATGAGAAACAGGAGCCTGACCTGAGCATGAAAGTTCAAGACAAATGTTCACAAAATGTTCTCTAAGATTTTTGAGAAAAAATAGGTATCCAACTGTTTTCATAATAGAGTCAAAAACTTGGTCTTCCTTATGGGCAATCTTGAATAACCGGTGAAAACAAATGCTCTTTGAAAAAGTTTTCAGTTTTCTAGCACCAACAATCAACACTTGATTTACTGAATGCTTTGTGTTCCTTAGGAGAGATGATGTCTTCCGTAGCACTGAAATCCCATTGTGGATTTAGCTCTTTGCACTTCTATAACCACTCACTTTAAAAGGACTTAATGGGATTACAAAAACTGTCAACCACATTCTATTATCATTCTATTGAGAGATAAGGATGTCCATAATAAGACTATGCTGAAGATGGACATTTGCTAATAATGATTTTCAGTGCACTTTATGTTTTAAACTAAGTCAAAGAAATGTTTAATTTGGTAGTGCTACCTGGACTCTAAAATGCAGGAACGCTCACCATCCTGTGATCAGAATTAGGATCTTTTTTTATAGCAGATCAGAAATTTGAACTTCATTCTTTAAGCTGCTTGTACTAAGAAAAGCAACATATTGCATCCTTCCTTGGATAACAGTATCAAAGAAAGTGATCCTTAGAAATACTTCTGTGATTGGCACTAGCAAGGCTTTGATACTATTTATACAAAAATAAAAAAAAAAAACAAACACAACAAACCTTAATATGCTTTACTTAGCTGCTTTGATGTCCTTGAAAGAGATTGCACATAATTCCTCATGTAGAAAATGTGCACTGTGCCTTATAATGAACAGGAACAGTTTCCTTTACACACTGGAGGGTTTTGTGTACACTCACTGAGATTTGTGCTGGGTGTTGAGAGACTGCAACACAAAGATAACTTTGCAGTTAGGAAAGAAAGCAAACTGCTGCTTTGGCTATCAGACTTGGTGTCCTCTGGGTCTGCATATTCCTCTTTATGGCAAGTATGGTAAAAGATAACTAAAGTTTGGACAGGTACAATAGTGGAGTATGGTATTTATTCTGTGTTTTTTAATGTATACTTGTTTCTTTGCCATAAGATAATTAATCAATTTGAATTTTTAAGTCAAAAAGTATCTCTCAAAATTTGCCTTGACAATCTATCACAAATAGGATAGTTGATTTCTCAGGTTGACCAGTTTTGTTTGTTTGTTTGTTTTAATCTCTCATCCTCATATGTGTAACCACAGAAGAATAAGTGTCACAAAAAATTTCTATCTTGGCACTACCAAATGTCAGCATCTATTCCCATATCCTCTTACTGTGTTTTCTGATTTTATAGGTATTTGCTAATGATTCATTAAACTGTTTTCCATACAAAGTTGTAGGAATGACCCACATGACTTTAAACACTGTGTTATGTCATTACTATTTGAAAAGCTGGTGAACAGCTAGCTGTGCAGAAAACAGCTGTCTTAGAAGGAATAAAATTAGTGTCTTGAATTCCAGTAAATTCCCACTTGGCTTTTCTTTTCAAAACTCTCCAGAACAAGGCCTATCAATACTTAAAAACAGAGAGACAATATAAGAGAGAGGGAGAATTGCTTAGGATTGCTGCCAGAAAATAAATAAATAAACATAATGAAGAACTGTGCTGCATGAAAGTGTGATAGAAATACAGAGGGATTATGAATAGCTGAAAAATATATATACTGAAAAACATATCAAAAAGAATTTTCTCAGTAAGTGTTAGAGAATTTCATCATAATTGGAAGCAAGCCTTTGTTATGTTCCACTATATTTGGGAAAAGCTGTACCAAGAATTTTGCTCAGGCTACGTTTTGGTTTTTGCTTTAATAACCCAAACAGTTCTGTCTTTACAAGATATATCCTCAAGAGATTTTCTGCAGTAGAGGCTTGAGATTACTATGATGGATTGTGATTTACTGTACACTGAAAGGAGTCTCACTAGTGTTGCTATATTCTCACAGAGGTTAAATGGTATTCAGTATGGAATACTGTCAAAAATGTTTTCTTTTGTGACAAGAAAACAACGCAAAAAATAAAGGAGCACCCACACAGTCATGATCCCCGTGTCCAGTCTACTTTCTACTAATCATCAAATGATGGAGACAGCAGTTTGGGAAGGAATTCTCTGGTGCTGGATAACAATGTATGACTTCAATTTTTTAAATGCATTTCTTGATTCAGTTGAAGAAAAATGGCTGTTGGAAGTATAGAAAATAAAAAAACAATACACTAATAATTCTATGATTTTAGGTTACTATATTTGGGCTCCTCCTGATTGTCAGTGTAGCACTTGTTATTTAGTTCTTAACTTTATTTCAGAACATGAATAGAGGGACATGAATTCTTCTATATCTATGCAATGCTTCAATAGAATGTTTTAGAATATTTCTTTAAGTGATTTAATTTATAAGTAATTATTTATATGTGGGTTTGTGTTATTAATTATATCCTATATATTTTCTTAAATATAATTATTTCTTTTAATACTTAATATAAGTATTTATTGTTGCAAGAGTAAATTAACAAATTTCAGTCCAAAACTAAAGCGGAGAGACTGAAAAACACAAGTGTAATTCAAATTAGATTTTAGATAAAAAACATTGTTAGTATCTAGAGAAAAAAGCTCTTGCTAGCACAGTTGTCACAATAACTTGAACCTGAATGGCTTCTGCATGACTTGTGTCATCAAGTGATTCACTTGTGTATTACTTTAAAAAATTCTGTCTGACACTTTTGACATACCATATCCTTTGAGTTTTTCCCTCTTATTCAGAAATCAAGGCAAAAAGTTCGCTTCATAAAATATTAATAGGTGCAAGTATTGTCTCTGACCTTACTTGATCAAAGCGATTAGTGTCAAAGTTTAATTGCATTTCATTTGTCTCAGTGGCATCTCTAAATCTTTCATGTAGTCAATAAATTATTAGCATCACATGAAAATCTCAGAAAAAAAAATCTAGAAAGCCATAATAGGAAGTAAGAAAATTTCTGCAAACTAATACTTGAGACTTAAATGAAAATTTATTTTATTTAATCTTAGCATTTTTCTTCAGTTCTTACTAAAGATCAAGGATCAAAGCCTGAATAATTCTGTGAGAATTATTTGGGGTATTTATCATAGCCTTATAAAAAGAATATACCTTCATTTGAATAGATACTGGGGTAATCTTAATATCTCAAAGATTGTTTTCTTCTCTGGAATTATTTGCAAGACTGTTTTAGACCTATGGTTTGCAGTCAGAAATAAGTTCCTGGTCCTTTTACTGAGCAGGCATACTGACATTAAGCACAGTTCTTTCTACTTGATTTGTGTCCCGAGTAGTTGGTTTCCTTCTGTAATAATTTTGCTAGCAGTATTAGTAGCATTGTACTCTCCCTTCTAATACCCTGTTGGATCTGTGGTCAACTCTGCCAGTCATCCTCAGCCAGCAGTGACGAGTGGTTGCCCCAGAGTCCCAAAGCCTTTTTTGGGAAGAGTATAACACAGTGACTGAGTTCCTTTCTCCTCAAAAGGTTTGAATTTTTTTAATATATCTCTCTTGCTCTAAGCTCCTGCCTTTTGTCTGCATGCCCCATTTCACAGCCTCCCCAGGCTCAAATTTTCCCCCAGGACAATGAACTCCTGGGTTAGCTGGAGTCTTCCCACGCAGGCATTGGCACAGCTCAGGCTCAGGCAGCGGAGGCAACAGATACTTGCCCCCAAAGCACAAAGTGAAACCAAGCCAGCCCTGAGACTTATGTCTCGGGATCGAACCTGTGGCCTTTTACTAGGAATGGCAAAAAATCATATTCCCTGCACTACAGCACTGCAAATGGAACTGCTTTCATGGAAACAAAGCTCTTATTTGCTCCAGAAAGATTGCTAGTGGTTCTAGACTGCTCAGTCAGGAAGAATCATATTACTTCTTAACAAGAAGAACCTTTGTCACAGTCTGCTCATGCTGAAGAATTAAAAGGAATTAGTCTGGCTGACATTTTGTCTTTTGGCAACCTCTTCAGCCTGAACTGTGCCTCTATTGGATTACTGACAATAATTTCTGACCTGAAGAAACCAGTCAGGCAAGAATTTCACTATCAGCTTTTCAGATGGAAGTGCAAATACTTGAACATTTACCTCTGCAGAAAGCTCATCATGCCAAGTTTTTCTGGCTTGCAAACATCTGTGTAAGCCAAGGGATCATCTCTGCAGTAATCAAGACATGGTCGGCAATGTCTGCTCCTCTTTCTCTAGAATACACTTGTGATTCATGTGAATCTCCGCCTTATAATTCTCAACATCACTAACAATTTCAACAGCAAGCACTTGTCTTGTGCGTAGCTTCTTCATTCAGTTGATGTCAAAATTCTTGAATCATAAATGATAAGCTCTTCATTCCCATCTGGTTATGTCTAGCAGAGATTTATTCCGATGCCATAGAGTGGAGCAACCCAAATAATAATCAACAATGTCTGTTGGTCATAGCAAATGAGTAGAATTGCATGTCAGTCACTTGATCACATTTTCAAAATGCACTTTCTGCCAGAAAGTCCATTCCCATTGATCTGTGTTGTAAAAGAAGCAGAGTGGAGGTATCATTGATTTTTGTGGCACAGATGTACCAGAAGTTCAAAGAATATCTAGTGATCTTGCTTATGTTTTAACTGAAAGTAAATTGCCTTCATGTTGTCCTGCAAAACCTGTATGTATCTATTTGACATCCCCTATAACTGTAGTATTCAGAAAAGTGATTTTCCCTTGGTGTATCCTCTGCTTTCAGTGTTGGGGCACCTCCATGGGATGCAGGGAGACAGTTGTACCACTACAGTCTCCTCCCATAGGCTGCTCTCATACCTGGAGCACCTCCTCCTCCTACTCTTTCACTTATCCGGACTGTTTCAGATTTTCTTCACTCCACTCCTTCACAGCACCGCTGCAGTGTTCTTAGCCTTTTCTTAAATATCTTCCACAGAGATGCCACCAGCATGACTGATGGGCTCAGCTGAGTACTGGTGGGTCCATTTTGGAGCTGGCCAGACCTGTCTCTGTCTGACAGGGGGGCAGCCTGGTGTCTTCTTACAGAAGTATCCTAGGTATCACCCCCACTACCAAAACCTTGCCACATAAACCCACTACATATCCAGCTGTGCTTTTGTCAAAATTTTGTTCTTGTTCGGCAGCTGTGACAAGGTTTCACACATTACCTTCTGCATTGGATGACACTCAATATTATCACCTGTTTATTCTGAAACTTCAGCAGATGATTGCCATTCTTGTAAACAGAAACTGCAGTTTTGGTTGTGCAACAGAATTCATTGTGCTGAAGTTCATCAAGTGAAAGGAATTCATTATGCTAACTGACCATGTGACAATCACGTGTGAGTGGGACAGCCTGATTTTCTCTGGCTGCTACCAATTAAATGGCATGAAAGAGGGAGAACACATGATCTCAAGTCTTTCTTCATCAAGAAGAAACCAGCTCCCCTGAGCAATTCTACGGCACAAAATGAGTGCAGTAACGGTGTGTCCTTGAGAAAATGCAGCATGCAGGCTCACAGGACATAAACAGAGACTGGTGTTCTATCATTAGAGAAGCACAAAAAGAGAGTTACAGGCATGCACTACTAAACTGATGGCTTTCCTCTTCTCCTACATGTCTTCTAAATATATAATTCACTTAAATATAGCTACTATAATTGCTATATTTAAATGTAGCCTATACAAAATAGTGTCTTCCAACACCATGTTTATCTGGCAGAACAACTTTCCATTGCTAAAACCACAATCCTGCTAGAATGTAAAAGCTTTAAAACTTTGCAGGTCTTTGTTGATTTGGGGTATTTCCAACAGTCATATGAGAACTGTTTTCCTTATTTAACATTTTTTTTAAATAGCCTGTTCAAAAAGTAGAAGGAATGGGTAAAAAGACTACAGAAATTCAGTATATCATTACCTTTTAACTGAAAGATTTTGAGTGATTTTTCTAGACTTATGCCTGATGGATTTTACAAGCATTTGAAACAGAGAACGAAGTAGATCTTTTTTTACTCACACAGCCATGAATACTGATTTCATGCGGTAGAAATACCAACCATGTGGTGTGTTTAAAACCTATTTTAGTATTTCAGATTCCTTTTTATCAGAGGGGTTTTTTTCAAGCAACAGATTTGTGTATTTTTCACTCTGAAAGTTGATATTTCAGAATGTTTTCATTCTTTTGAAGAAACAGTTTGAGAGAATAGGTATGCAGAAACATACATGACTAAAACCCAATTACACCTAAATAAAACTAAAATTTGAATTGTGAAATACAACTTAAAGTCAGAGAAGCCTAGAGTCTTCACAGCATGATTCTAAGTGACTATTTCTTTTGTGGTTCATGCCCTGTATATTGAAGCAATGCTAAAAGCATTTCTGTACATTCTGTGAGCAATTATAAACATTGGTCAATGCACCAATAAATGCTAAAGTGAATTACTTGCATATGATTCCCTATGGGCTAAAGCAAAAGTAAAGCAAAGAGAAACCATTCAGTGCCTGCAAAATTGATGTGACCATGAACTCTAAATATGGCTACATTTTAAAAATGCATAGTTTTCATAGAATATTTGTTCAACATTTGATCTCTGCTTCTCCAGAGATTTCTAGATTACTCAATTTTTATCTAGTATTTCTATCAGCTCAGAACAGAATGCTTGTAATCCATCTAGTATCACAAGAATAAAATATAGATAGTCTCGAAAATATATTTTTCCAATTATGTTTTATTTACATAAAAGTAATTCTGAAAAATAGACACTGTTTGAAAGTTGCTCAAATACCCTAAAAGCTGCCTTCCCAATAGTCCCTCATACTAAGGGCCATACCTGCAATGAATAAAAATACTTGCAGCTACAAAAATTGTACATGAATTGAATCTATTATCTTCAAAACCAGCCCACATTCAATTTATTTTCTAAGGTTTTGTTAACTTTAAGTACATTTGAAACGTTTGTACAAATCTGTGCTCAGGCAACTTAAGGACAATTAGGTAGATATAGGAAAGGGAAGTTAATATTAGAATGGCACTTGTCAGCTGGCTAGAAGTTTTATGAGATGTCAGTTTTACTAAAAATACTCAGTGCTTGATCTTAGACTTCGTTGTGTGAAGACATATTTGGCCAGACCTCAGTGTTTCCTCCTGAACCTGAATATATATAGTTTTAAGACTCCATGTTATGCCGCATGTTGATAGAGAAAAAATTCAGTTCTGTTCTATCTCCAGCTGCATTAAGTATTTTGTTTTGGAATGAAGAGATTGAACTTCTGTTTTCATTTCCAATAGAGGAACATTTGCCAGCTGTGGAAGAGACATTTTCACTGAGTATACATAAATGCCATAAGAACAGTAAACCAGGTTGGCATAAATACAAAAAAAAAGGAGAGATTCAAGTAAAGAGAAAGAAGAAAAAATGAGATGAAGGGAGGGAAGGGAGGGAGGAAGGAAGGGAGAATATATAGTGTTCTTACTCACTACTAGTAAGAGAAACAAGTAATAGACTGCATGGAAAGATTATTAGAAACAGCATGAACTCTTCTAGGAATAAAATCATTATTAAATGAAGAATATTTGGGCAAACCTATATTCTATGGTAAGTGTTTTTTAAGTCTGATGTATAAAATGGAAGAAAGCAGAGAATTGATTAAAATGACTTGTTAGTTCTGTTGTTTGACAACAGGACATTTGGAGTGATTGTTTTTCCTATTTGAATAACAGATCCATGAATTTAAAACATATTTTAAGCTCTTCAAAACATTTTATTTTATAAAACTATAGAACTCTAAATTTAAATATTTTTTCTTTTGAATATATTTTATATATATACATATATATATAGATAATTGGTAATTAAAAATACAAAATATACAATTAGTCTATGAAATGTTTTGATTTCATCAAGTATATATATTTTGTGACAATAATATAGAAACTTTTGCCTATCATCATCAGTAAATCTGTGAATTTGTCCCCACATTAAAAAGCATACATGAAATAGGGAGGGAAAGAGAACTGCAGAGAAACTGCTGGTGAGTGACACACAATGGTTTTAGTCAAAAATTAGCAGTGTTTGGTGAAGGCACCTATGTCAAAGCAGCCTCAAAGGAAAGAGCTGTTTTCTGATTGAGGTGGAGACAGAAGCTTCCTCTTTGCACTGACATGTATTCCTGAGCTCAAAGCCATGTCTCCCACTGCCTTAATTTCTGTATAATGTAATGTTGTCAGGTCTTTCTATTCCAGACAGGTTTTTTCAACTGCACTCACTTAGAAGCAGGCAGAAATAGAAGTCTGTTTAGCAACAACAGTTAGCTGAGCTATTCTGTTCCCTAAATTCCTGCTCATCTCTCTTGACACTCTGGCAGATGCATTTTTAATTGCTATTTAGTGACAATGGCATTCAGTCAGAGTTTTATAATTGTCAAAAGGCTTTTTTAAATTTTACAATACCTCGTCTTACCAACTAGTTATAGCTTTGTCAATCAGTGGAATTAGAGTGCTAGTTAATTTACATTTCAGCAAATGTGGTAAGACTTTTGCAAAAATATCTCTGTAACTCAACCTTAATTTTGTCCAAACTGTTCCACACTGGAATATCATCATTCAGCAGATGCTGTAAAACCAGTTGAAACACTGTTGAAATGCAAAAAAGGAAATGCACTCTTTGTGCCATATGGGAGGTGAAGAATGTAAATGCTCAAAGCAGGACTGCACAAATCTTGTCAGTACAGAAGCCAGTACTAGACAAAAGCAGGTGATGTGAGTGGGAGAGAGGACACAACTCACAATAAATAGGTGCCTACAGAGCATGCACATGCTAGAAATTATTTCTGTCACTGAATCCTAAATGATTTTGAGTTTGATTGGGTGTCTGGTTTTCTGTCTCACTGCCTATATTCTGCCAATGCCTACATGGTAAGAAAATGTAAAATAAAATTGAAGGAAAGGACCTGTATCCATACTTAAGCCACAAAGATAAAAATATAAAATGAGACATGAAAATTAGAAAATTTTTATGTCTCTTTTTTATATTTTTATTAAAATAAATAAAAATTATTTTAGGTTATTAAAATAAATAATAATTATTTCAGAAGAACAATTACATGGTTAAGCTGTCAAATATAAATTTTAAATCAGTGTTTAACAAGAAATATAAATAAAGCATTTTGTAAGTCATGAAAAGCTCTAAGAAAGGCTTTTGAAAGAAAAGTAGTGGAAATGATTAAAGGGATGAATAGACTTACTTATTAGAAAAGATTAAAAGCATAAATACAAATAGTTTAGTGAAGTAATTAGGTGAGGGAAGAAAGGAGGACATAATAAACTACAAACATCTGAAGGCAGTAAACACAAAGGAAGGAGAGGAATAATTTAGCCTGATACAAGAGAGTGTAATTAGAAGTAAAGGAATTAAAGTTAAAAGGGGAAAAAAAACATGGAGCAGAAGAGAAAAACACTTGCTCACTAGATGAAAAAAGATTGAAGTGGTGAGAGTCTATATCTGAGTGTAAGTAGATGAAAGGATTGGAAAGTATAACAAAACTAAACAATAACAAAAAGATAAAAAACAAGTTCTAGAGGGTTTCATGCAACTGTCTGATTACAAAATTTACATTCTAGGACATTGCTTATCTTCTAAAAAAACACTTTTTCAAAAATAACTTGAATAATCCTTTTAAAGATAATTTTCACTCCTGTGTAAGCCTTTATTGTTGCCTGTTACCTCACTCAGACTTTGTGGATTGGTTTGGAAAGCCCTCTGGGAGAGTGAAGAAAGATATCTGTACAATCAGAGTGAGCAACTTCAAGACATGTCAAGCCCAGAGAGCAAGAATCAGATTTATTCCCAAAATCACTGACAAAGCAATGATCAGGAGGATGTGTGAGACACTCAGTGCTTGATCTTTGTCTTGCTTACTTGTAAAGGTTAGGGCTTTAGGGGGAGGCTGTGTCAGCATTTCAGATTTGGATTCCGCTGTTCCCTGACAAGGTGTGCTCCATAGTCTTTCTGTGTCTCTTTCCTATTTTCTGTCCACTTCCTATCAATTTCAGACTATCACAATTCCTGTTCCTTTCTTTCTCTGCTCTCCTCCTGTCTTCTCACAAATAATTTCCTGCAAGTTTCCCGTTGCTTTCCATGCAAGCACACTGGTTTCTCTCTGCCTCCTTTCCACTATTTCTTCTTCCAGAAGTCCTAATTCCTGCCTTCATTTTCTGCTTGTCTCCCTTAGGGACAAATGTCACAGAATATCTCAGTCCCACACTCTCTCCCTTAGCCTCCTTTTTCATCTTCCAAATTTTCTCATTCAAAAAACAGCTCTTGATAGGAGAAAAGAGAAGACAGTGGATAGTTTTGTTGTTATATGTAGAAATAATTTACAACTCATTTAATTTCTCCCATAATATGAAAAGTAAAAGGTACATTCAAATGGAAAGCCACAGGTTTAGTTTTAATCAGCAATTTTCAGGCTCCTTTTCTGATTTTAACAAGAGTGAGGTATGTCCTGAGACAATTTCTAGAACTTCATTTCTTTCTAGAGGCAAGAGGAAGGCAGGGTTATAAAGTGAATAACCTCATATTACCATGAGGTTTGACTGAAGCACAAGTGGAGTAGCTGTTATTAGAGATCAGCCATGTATTGGAATGAGGCTGAGCTCTAATCTTTCTTTCACCCTTTAGCTTCTGTTCCCAGGACTTTTGATCCAATTCCAAAGGCAGTAAAATATATTCCTACTGTCTGTTATGTTTCCCCAGTGTTCTCTATCAATCCTGACACTCCCTCTCCTAGGTAATGGAGGTTGTTATACTGTCTATCATTGTTCAAGCTTGTAATTATATTTTGAAAGCATCCTAGATTTTAGTGCGTTAAAAACTTAGTCTACATATGTTACGCTTATCCTCTTATTGAGAAATTTCAGGTATAACCTAAAACCAGATATACAAAAGAAAAATAATTAAGACTCATTTTCCTTTTTCTATATTCAGAGGGAGGTTTTTTTCTACTTTTTTTTCAGGTGTACTGTAGCAGTTATGACAGGTAATATCAGAACTATATCTGATAACTTTTAAAGGAATAACGTGTGTTGTTAAGATTGATTTAGTTTACTGTCAGATCAATTTTGCAACAAAATTTAAATTAAAAAGCATCTTCCAAATTCCCTGACTAGTTTAACTGTTAAAGAGGCTACTCTGGCCTTGTTATGATACATAAAAGAAGTAGAGTGGCTTATGAAAGGACCCTAGAAGATTCTGTCTACTCCTTTAGTTTGAGCAATTGGAAAATATCTGCAAGAATGCCCCACAGAATTATTACACACAAATTGTCTCAATTTTTTTCAAGTAGGATAGCTGTAAATTTCCTTTCTTGAAGCTCTGCTTTGTGTACTGCAGCTTTAGAAGATCATTGCCCTCAGCTTCACTGAAGGCCCAAGGGGGAAAAAGCCACTGTAAGAGCAGTCCCTGAAGTCACTTGCTTTTGAAAATTGTACCCAAAGTATACAATTCAGAAAATCACATTATTTTTTTATTTTGCCTCATTTGAAAAATCAAAACTATTCTCATGTGTTTCCTGATTCAAATCCTGTTACTCAGTTGTCATCCAAAGATTCTAACTGTGTAGGTCAGAAATATTTACCTACGGCCTAAAAGTAATGTGTGCTCATGTTATTTTGAAGGGGCCAGTGGTTTTGTGGATTCACACTAAAATGTATATATATGTAAGAGCATATGCAAATAATTTTTCCATATGATGAATATAATTTTAAAAATTTTCTTTCATTTTTTAATCAGCATTCTTGATTGATGAAAAGCTATGAACTGGAAACAGCATTAGAAATCCCCCTAACCCTGAAATGATCAGATTCTGGTAGAAAATTGAATAATTATTTTCCTTTCCATTTCCCACTCAGTCATTTTCTGATGGCTCGAGTAATTGTTTTTTTCATCTTGTTCTTGATGAGATGGCTAATAATAAATCACTTATTTTAGAATGAAAATTATTTTGCAAGTCATGGGCTACTTATGAAATTCTAATTTCTTGAATTGTTCAGTACAGATCCATTTGGGAACATTGAGTTTGTTTTAAAGACAGCTTAAGATCAAGTTATCAGGTGTGATTACAAGTCTCACATTTCTTAAGTGTCTATTTACTTACTAAGAGGTGTCCATTCTCTTCTGACTGGACACATTAACAGGTCACAGGTCAAGTGCTGAAGGACAAGTTACTGTGAAAAGCCACACAGCTGTTTGCTTTGATTTGGCCCTTTAGACATAGTGAACACTGAATAGAGTTACCAATATCAGTCCAGTCCACCTGGAGTTGTAATAGGAGAGTAAAGCATCAGACTGAATCTGCAAAAAAAGCAAATAGAAAATTTCAGAAAAGTGGTGGGAAGAAGCAGAAAATGTTGTCTTTCTAATGAAATACAGATTTTTTTGTTATTGTTGTTTCTGTGAATGTACTTAAACATTCTTCAGATTTATACATGTTGCTTTTCCTTAGGTGTTTTTTATCTCATGCCATCAGGACTAGCAGCTAAATGTTAGCCATATAACTGAATTTATGCACTGACTTATCACACAGTTCCACACCATTCTATCTCCATAAGCCAGGTCACAAAAGAGAATGCTAATAGAAGTACTTCTTCACTGAACCACAAGGTTCATCTCTTGACTGGTACATCTTAGACATTTGTGTTTCTGTCAGTATGACTCTGATTTGTTCAGGGTCAGTCCCACTTGAGCCCAATGGATCAGAGCATGTTCTGGGGACACAAACTGTGTCTTAAAAGCCTCTCCATCCTCTCAAAGATTTTTCTCAAAAAAGAGTGCTCTTCGCCATCTCAAAGCTTTGGACCAAGTCTCCTCTGATGCAGACAATGCATGTATTTAGGAAAACCAAAAACCGTTTCACCCCCCTTATAGTTCTCAGCAGTTGGATTGACCTCTTTAAAAGGCTTCTTAGAACCTCTTTATGCCTGATAAACATAAGTGTAGTTACAAAATCCAAAGGACAGAATGTCAGTTTAAAGCCGCTTTGAGTTAAATGCCTCTCACATCTCCAGCCAAGAACTTCTTTGTGGAACCAGCAGATAGCAGGAGAACATGTTGTCTCTTCCTTTTAACATTTTCAATGTGGTGGTAGGAATATGTCAGAGTCTATTTATGAGTGGCTGCCACTACTGACCTTTTTTATCCAGAGTGTTTTCTAATAAGTAAAGAATTAACACCCAAAGAGTAGCAGTTTGTAATTTCCTGGCTTAACTGTGATATGAGTATTACCCTTTTGAACTCTATCATTACCCTCTTACTCATCTGAAAATTATACATAAAATTAAAATCAGTAGCTGAGAATATAATTTGTTCCATTCAAGCCACAGGGAAAAAAAATCCAGTAAGAGAGCTTGAGTTCAAACAGGAAATTTCAGTAACATCTTTCACTCAGGTAAGTGTAGATCCATCTAAATAATAGCTTTGACTGTCCAAAATCAGAAACAAGCAGTTATGATAACATGTTGCATGACAAAATCCTGGTTTTGATGTCCTTACAAAATTATTGTTACATGAAGTAAAAGATAAGAAAAATGTTATGGTTTTTTGTGCTATATGTGTTCTATTATGCATCATGTCTCATCCCATTGGTAATAAGGTCCTAATTTTTAGCCACACTTATATATAAATGCCCTCTGTTTTGCTTTGCTTTGTATTGTTTTATTTTCTCCTGTATTCAACATTTACACTTCACATTTTTATTAACCAGTCTGATTTATTAATTGGTGCTTGTTTTACTAAAAAAAGTTTTAATATTTGACTTTAATGTTGTTCAAGCATTTATATTGTTCAAAGTTTAAGTCATCTTATCCTTAAAAATGTAGCATAATCTTTAAAAGACTTTTCCACTTTTCCTCTCATTAAAAAATACAACATATTTTGTTATTCCCCTGCTGTTCAGAGAATTGGACAAATATACAGCTGAGGAGGCACCTGAAGCTTTTGGGCTGTCTCCAGACTTTGGCCAGGAGTCACGAACAAATACAATAATATTGTACTGGCAATCTGTACTTTGTAACTTTAACTGACCTTTGTGACTGTACTTTGCATGCAGACTGTGGTATGTAGTGATGCTACTTAGTAGCTCTGTTTTCACATGTATTTCTCTAGTCTGAAACCTCCAAAATCACAGAGATTTTCATGGCCTGACTGATTTATCTTGAGACTTTTCCTAAAACCCTTCATAAATCATAAAACTGTTTCTTATTGCTCTAAGGAATGGTTCTCAAACCTTGGTACTCTGGCATTCAAGAATCCAAATAAATAAATAAATAAACAAACTGCCAGTGGAAAAATTAAACTATATACTATTTTGTGGTTGATTGACCTTGTCTACTCTCCAGATGCCCAGCCTCTCTATTACTACATCTTCCCAACAGGACCAGGGAGAAAATGTGACAAAAAAACTCATGCGCCAAGATAACAATAAGTTCACTCAGCTATTACCATCTTGGGCAAAAAGGAATCAAATTGGTAAAATTGGTAGAATTTATTTCCAATTCAAAAGAATAAAATTATAAGAAATAAGGAAAAATATGAAACATCTTTTCCCTGCTCCTCTCTTCCTCACCAAGTTCAACTTCATCCCTAAGTTGTCTACCTCTCTCTCCCCTGACCAGTGCAGGAGGATTGGAAAGAAATGAGTTGTGATATCAAACCCTATATCAAACAGCCTATATTTAGTTCCAGAAACCAATACTGTAATTTATCCCTCTGGCTAATCATCACAATCCAAACTGCCCACCAAGAGGGACAGAATAATTAAAGAAAAGGTATAAGCCCCTGGTCACTTTTCTGGGAGAAAGCTGAACTTCATCTGCATAAGGAAAGCCCAGGAGGTCAGTGTTTCAAACAGGTGATAAAAACACAGCTGTTAGAAGCAGCTGTTGCAAAATGAAAGAGTTTTTGGCAGAACCTTTTCGTTTCAAAATTAACATGCAGCAATCAAAAATTAAAGATCCAGATAAGTTTTAGAAATAAGCAGAAGCAGTGAAGGGAAAAATGCCATTTACATAAACATGGCTAACTGGACACTTTGGGATTCCTGGAAGAGACTGCAAGAGTTACCTTATAATTCTGAGATATATTATCCAGAATCATTTTGAAATCCATTTACTTCAGGAGTCCATGATATATACATACCATTGACACCAATTGCTATAGTGTAAATCCTTAAGACTTAGATACATATTTAAGGTGTAGGAACAACATACACATTTTTTTCATAATTTTTATATCATGAGTATACCTTCAGTATCCTCTTTCAAAAATATTTTTCTTATTAATATAATATTATAATTATTGGAAACTTAAAACATTACTTAATATTTACAGCAGCATGAAATTAAACAAAATGTCATTTATATTTCTTTTGATTATAGTTTTAAAGTATGTGTAATAACACAGAAAATAATTTAAACTAGTTTTGCTAATATTTATAAGTGGGTGTCATTAGAAGAATTCAGTTATGGGGAAAAGAAACAAAAAAAGGAGGAGAGAAAGTTTTTCTTAGAAATGCCACCTTAAAGTCTGAGAAGGAATACAAAGATCTGTTGCATGAATAGCTCTTTTTCCAAAAAAGGTTTGCAGTAGATGACACATCAACCTGTGGTGATAAATCAGTAGCTGTTTCTGTGCTAACTCATGCTGTCTATTTGAGTGGTATGCATGCCATGAAAGATGTACACAGTCCTTCAAGAAATAATGAGTTTGACCAAGATGAGACATGTCCAGATGTTGGTGTTCCCTATTTTTATTTTTTTAGTCAGTCTCTGGAAGCCTGAACCAAGTTAGGCCCAAAGGCTTGTACTTATTTTGTAATAGCTTTCATTTGAACTTTGCAGATCCTTCCTTTCTTGAGACAGACAGATGGATAGATAGACAGACAGAACAAAGCTTATCTATCTATCTATCTATCTATCTATCCATCCATCATCTATCTATCTATCTATCTATCTATCTATCTATCTATCTATCTATCTCAGAGGTTATTTCTCTCTGAGAAAAGAGTAGTTATTGTCCTGTATTTATTCACTCATGCAAGAACATTTCTGAAATGCTCATAGAGTAAATGCTTCTACAAAATCTCAGCAGCTTCTTGGATATTTTGACACTCAACACCATTCACTGCTTCTTCAGAAACTTGCTGAGTTGATTCCTTCCTACTTTTAATATGTTATTTCAGTATCTCAGCACTAGCTTTCTTTCCTCTAACCCTCTGACACTGATTCTTCCTTTAAACCATGTACTGCATTAGCAGAAGCTGTTATAATACTGATTCCATGTAATTTAAATTTGGGCATACTGCAAAGTACAGTCCCTCACAGGGGCAGGTAATTCCTTTAGTTTCATTATAGTCTTTGGTTAAGATTATTGGCAGATTTGTTATTGCTGTTACCAGATTTATGAAGTAATGGAATAATCTCTGGAAATAATTATTATAACTGTGATAAATTATTTACTATTGGGCAGAAATAATTTTAATTACTTTTACTCTACATCACATGGAAAGGCTGAGTGTTTCCTATTCCAGATATCTTAAGTGGTTTTTTGTACAACATCTCCACAATTGTCTTTATCCATGTTCTCCAATCCTCAGTTAAGATTTCCTCTTAAAAGCACTCAGTTCATATTACTGATTTTGTTCCAGTTAGTACAGGAGTAGTGGGAAGGATAGGAAAACATGATTAAATTTCTTTGCAACATCCAAAATACTAAAATAGCTTTGTTGCTAAGGGCTTCTGTATCTAGCCTCACTTTTGCAGCCCAATGTGTGAGTTAGGTAGGTTTGATTTTTATTGTTTTCTTTTTTTCTCCCCTTCTGTAATTTCTCAGCACTGAATTGTTTGGATTCACATTGCTGTAATTGCTTTAAAAAGAGTGGTTTTCCTGCAGAGGGTGAATTTGGCCACAAATGCCTAATTAGGAAGATGGAGTGCTCGCCCACAAAATGCCCTGTTAAAAAAAGATATACAGTCTGTATTTATGTCAAGTTAAAACAACCAACAGTGCAGGCACCACAATCCAACAACCTGGAAATGATATAGAATTTATAATCACTTCATTTGATTTTTTTCTTCTTCAGTTTTGTATTGTTTTGGAGGATTTAGTCATCAAGAATTTGTCTCGTGTAATTTAACAAGGCAAATGCCAAGTTTCATGATTCCTTATCTTAAGAGTAATTTTCATAAAAAACAAAAAGTTACAGATTTTTTTGTTAAGATGAATAAATAAATGGTTTTATAACAAAGAGCTAAATTCATGTGTGGTCATTCTTTTAAATAAATCTGGGGAGTGATACATAGCTAGAAATTTTGCATGAGTGTGACTGTGTTTGTATATATCTGCCTATGATGAGAAAGGGGAAATCATGGATACCAAAGTCTTCTTCAGACAACTAAAAAATAGGTCATAACTGTACGGGACTTTACCTCAATATCTGCTAAAAGGACAATACTGGACGTAATCCAGGTGGGGTTTGGAGAGTTAAAAATAATCTCCAGACACAGTGAATTCATGACACAAGTGAAGCACTTTATTGGACTTATCAGATCACAGGGTTTTCCTGCAGATGATGTGCAATGTCCTTCCAGACTTACTTGGAAAGCCTCACAAACAAAAATATGAAAGACCAAGTATTTTGTGTCATCTAATTAAAATAAGCATGTACTTCAGTATATGTGTACATGCATTGCATTTTTTCAAGCCTATGTAAAAAGTTATATTATTTCCCCACCCTGATTTTTTTCCACAATTTTTAGTCATTTTCATCATAGAATTCATTAAGTCTGGTTGAACTTTTTCAGATCTTTATTTTATTTTTCAGCTATTCATTTTTCATCCCTAAAGCATCATAGAATCAAAAGATACGTGTGGCTGACAGGGACTTCTGGGCATTGCCTCATTCAACTTATCTGCTCAAAGCAAATTCAGTCAGAGAAGGTTGTCCAGAGCTGTGTCCATCTGGATCTTGAATATCTCTGCAGATGGAGACTGCCCAGCTCTCAGCAACCCATGTGTGATGAACTTCACATTAGAAATGTTCTTTGCTTATGATTAAACTAATTTTGCTGCATTTCTATTTGTGCTTCTTGCATTTTGCCTTCTCACTGGATACTACTGGGAAGGCACTCTTTGCACCATACTATCACATATTTATATAGATATTTATATAATGAAGAATGCACAAATAATATATTGCAAATATTTATGTTAATTCTATTTTTTAAATTTCATAATAAAACTTTAAAAAGAGGGAATCAAAGGAACTATGAGTGTTTTTTAGATTTTTTCTTTCTTTTTTGCTTTAATTAAATGTTCCTGACAGGAAAACATCTCATAAATCCAAATTAAATCCATTCAAATTATTTCAATTAATTTTGCAAATTAAAATGTTATGGTGGTTAATGGGAAGGGAGTATTCTGCATTTATTCCTTGTGTGCTTGTGCAGAACTTCCTGCAGAATTAGATGAATAGTATTTCATTTCAAAAAATATTATACAGATAGTTGAATAGATATTAAGTGGATTATTGGTTGATAATGTGCTCATAAGTTTTAATTAAGTGTTTTGAGGCAAATGTAGTTCAGGGTCAATGTTACCATTTTTAATTATTATTTTTAAAAATTATTTCCAACAAATAGGCAAAACTTTGATAAAGTCTTATAATCAATTTTTGTTAAACTACTTTTATTTGCAAAATCCCAGCTCCTTGTGCAAAGCAAACTTTTCTGCAAACTAATAGCATAATGTGTAGATAAAAAAAATCAAGGTCTTATTAGTAATTTCTCTGCTATCAAGAGAGAGAATGAGCTGTTCATACCTATAGTCTAATTTTTTTGAAACATTTCTGTGGGATGCTATGTGGAATTGAAGAACATCATGCTAATAAATAATACAGACACACTTATTTTGTTTATCAGATCTGCCTGAAAAGCTGTCTCACCATTCCTACAGTTAAAGTGGTGGCAAAACCTCTCTTTGTCTTAAAACTCTGAAGTCTTTTGGCACAGCTTATATTCAATTTGGCTTTTCTTAAGCACTGAGATTGGTCATTTACTGCATTTAGGCATCCCAAGGTTTTGCCGGAATTCATTGATCATCTGTTCTTAGATAAGAGAGCTTTTAGGCAAGAGCTTGATTCTCCTGTCCCCTTAGGAGCCCAGACTAAAAGATCAAGCAGAGACCAGCCCAAGAAACTAAAGCAATATCTTTAAAGTGATATGCTTACAGAGATATTTCATCACCCCAGCTGAGTGGCTTCTGCTAGTGAGGCACAAAAAATCCCTGTTGATTTGGAAAGAATTTCAGTCTTCTGAAAATTAACCTTGCTCAGTATATTTTATGTAAACAGCTTCATATCATAAATAGGGAAATAAAGGCTGAAGTCTTTTTAAGGAGTGTGGACACTGTTTGAAACTTAAACATTAGTCTTACTTCCTTTTAAACTTAATAGACTGAATACATCCATCCTAATGAGACTGTTGTCCATAGCTTTAAAACAATTTCATTTAATTGTAACAAATATTCCACATATCCTTATAAGAACAAGCAAATTTTCATTGCACTAATCATCTTTCTTTTATGAGCAGATATGTTTTACTAGCAGATACTTTAAACAGAAGAAAACAATCTGTCACCAGATAATTGCTAAAAGGATAGGAATAAGTCATACTGCTTGCATATTTCTTATGTTACTGGCTTGTGGCCTAATTTAATCTATTCTGAATGCACAGTGATTGCAACATAGTCATTTTAAAATCATAAACCTCTCAAAAAAGCCGGGCAGAGGTCTGCTATAATGTGTTAGGTTATGGATATCATATTTACTATTGATCTCTGAATGTAGAACTAATTCATTCTGTACTAGAAAATATTTTCCATATATTTTTAGAAGATATTGAATGGCTCTTAATCAGTGACAAGAATGTTTTGTGTGTTACTGCTCAAACTAGATTAGCAACATTGTACAGCATTTCAATAGAAAAAACAAATCTTTTAGAGGCTGAATCTGGCCTGGTATGACTTGAATGACTTGCTGTTCAAATTCCCTTAAATTAAAGCAAAGTTCAGAGTAAGCAATCCAAATGTGCTGCAGGAGTTATATATGGAGATCCACCTAAGCCTATATTGTATGGACATAGTATACATTGTAGTTTGAATCACTGCTGGGGAGGATTTAATTTAATTAGCCACTTGATTATTATAGTTTGTTTCTGTGTTATCTGTCTCAAGAAGCTTCCGTTACATCCCACTCCCTACTCATTCTATTTTCTTTTCTTCAAACTACCCCATTCTAATGACCAGGTTCCTGCATCTCCTTTATTTTTTTCTATTCAAGTTTGGATGCAGAAATTCCCAATATACTAACCTAATCTCACTTTTGTGTTCATGGACCACTGGTCCAGGCTTGGATGAGATTTAAAATATATCACACATCTAGTCTAACAAAAATATGGAATACAAGTGGGTATGTACTTGTATTAAATAAATTATTATAATCAATTTTTGACTATTAAAATCTTTTTATTTCAGAAACCTCGTCCTGCTCTTGAAGTATATTACTTCCTCCTTTACATCTCCTTAACAGCCTTTTCCTATGAAGACTGTGTTATTACACTCCCACAAGACTCATAAGTGGCTAAGAATAGAGGGTATGAATATAAGAATGGGATTCAGTTCACTGATTAAAGACTCTCATTTTAAGTATCTATCAGCACATCTTTGTAGATGTTTATCCTCCTGTTACAGTCAGTAGAAGTTGAGGGGAGGACTGAGTTGTGTAAAAGCAGGTATATAACACCACACAGTTTTCCAGAGGGTGTCCCAGATATCCACACGGGACTGGCAGAAAAGATGGATAACAGACAGGAAGCCTCAATCCCTCTGAGGCAGCAGGAGAAGCCCCACAGTGTGTTCTGTGGCATTTCACATGCCCCTCCACTCCTGCTTTGATGGCCCTTGTTCTCAGCACCTCCAGGCTACCATAGAAAATCTTTGGGGACATTATCACCCTAGATAATATCTACCTCAGAGTGAAACAAATCCCCTCAATGAATTTTCAGAACAAAGAAACAATCCCCAAAACAATAAGCAGCAATGATGGAACACTAGCCTCTTTCCAAGGCTCGTATAAATGACACATTTCTTTTAATTATCCTCTTATTTGTAAGGGAAGGGTTTGCATCTGTGCATGAAGAATGACAGATTCTGACTGAAAAACAACCAAACTACAGCTGCTATGTGAGAAGGGGAAATTCAGTGAAATGTTTCTGAAATTAGCTATCACATCATGTTCAATTACAGGGGAGTCAGGCTGTGTCTCTGAAGGTATTTCAGTTACACTTCTTACATTGATATTGACATTCAATAAAACTACCAACTTCTAACCCTACTTTAGTGAGGAAATCTTGTCTGCCACCAATCCCTAGTCAACTCATTACAAATTTCCTTAGTTTCTAACAATTTAGTTTCCAGAATATCATTCACAAAGCCTATGCACATTAGTAGTAAGTGTTTGTAGTCAGGAAAATGGGTATCATTAATATTCTGAAAGCATGAAATCTTGAAAAAAGTTGTGCTCATCTTACTGACTTTTAAACTAATTTTTAAAATAAATAAAAAAATGAAAAAATTTGAAAATCCTGTAGCAGACATTTGAAAATCATTCAAATGTCAGACCTTATTTTTTATTCTTTTTATAGATTAAAGATATGCCAAATTTAATTGATACATGTTAGTTTTTTTCCTCATAAATGTCATGCTCACAAAACATCTACATTTTTATCATTGACATTAAATCCTGTGAAAGGAATAGTACTGTTGATGGCTTGAAAATGCCTTTGAATCACCCTACAGAGTAACTTCTTTCTACTAAATAGATAAAGTAGAAATTAAATAGATGAAGATAAATAGAGATAAAGTTAAATAGATGAAGTAGAAATTTGTTCCTCATTTCCCAGCTATATAACTATACCACAATAAATGCCAGCTAGTATCAGCTGCTTTTTTTTTGACTCTTCAATTCATTAAGCACTGAAATAAAGTTTTCAGGTTTAAAGAATGTAAGTGCCACAATAATCTGAGTTTTCCTTATGTTTCATCACATTTTCTTTGTTTTTTTCTGTCATGATAATGTTGGGGTTTTTTTTAATTTCCTCTGAAAAATAAAATTTGTGAGACACAATTCACTTAAGTAGGTTTGTTGTCATAAAATGAGAAAAGCTTTTAAAAGTATTTTGTCAAATATAAAGAGAAATTCCCTTTCCAGACTGATTTAGAAGGATTTAGAAGGAAAAAAAAAATCTTTTTCCTAGAGTGACAAAACTTGATGTTTCAATACCAAAACATTACAGATATTTTTCTGCTTTGCTTTTAACTTGTGGATTATCTACTAGGAGAAGACATTTTACATTGTCAAACCAATTTAATACAAAATGATCGGTACCACCTAGACTTATTTCAAATAAATGTGAAAGCCTGTGAAGATTACAATCTAAGCAGGCTGCAAAAAATAATTCAGGTAGCAATGCCCTGAATAATAAAGGACAGTTATCTCTGCTGATATGGCTGAATGTGTCAGAAGCTGTCGCCACAATTTCTCAATTACCTGTATGCAGGATAATGTGAGGCTGGACTTGGCTGTCCCTCTTAATGTCAGGCAGTCACTTTTACCCTTTCCATAAGAGTGCTGATCTCCAGTGTCCTAGAGGACATTGAGATGTCTCTTTTTTGAAGAACTTTTCCAGAAGTAAATAATTACATTTGCTGGAATGATGTGAGACCATCACACACAAATCACAGACATGGCACCAGGCAGTGGAGGGCTCCTCAAACAAGATATCAGCAAAAACAGCAGGGAGAGGAAAATTTTTTCAGAAACTTGAAAGGCTTTAATTAAGCATATCTCCTCATTGTAAAAGTAACAGAGATTTAAAGGGCTATTAATGACAATTAAACAAACATTTTTTTCACCAATATATATCCTCTGTGGTAGACATTTTTTTTCACCCTTAATTTAATTATTTAAATGCTTTCTCACGTAGATAATTCAAAGGACAATTGGAAAGTCCAAATATATACTATAGATCAACTCATCTTGACAATGAGATCTAGAGGAAAACAGTTTAAAAGAGTCCACTTTCTTTATTCTGATTTTCTTTTTTATTCAGGATTCTTAGTCTGGTTCCCAAAGAGAGTACAATCTGGAATGAGATGATGCCACAGAAAGACTTACTATCAAACTTGGAATCATAACTCTTTGCAGGGCACTGCAGGATTCATATGTACACAAATCGCCTCCAACCCCACTATGTCATACTTTGAATAAACATAGAATACTAAACTGGGAGGTCGAGGATTGAGGGGGTGGGAAGACAGAGTATGTTTTAAATATTATCCCCTTCTCAAAGGCAGGAGAAGCTGCAGAAGGCTTGATATGGGGTATTTTACTAGTTGGTGAATCTAAAATTTTCATGTAGCTTAAATTATAGTGTCATGTTTTTCAAAGTTGTTGCATTTGTGTCTACACTGTGATTCTTCCTAGACACAACATAAAGAAAAGGAGCACATTAAAATATTATCAATGCTAGGAAGCCAATGAAGCCAATAAATCCATGAACATTGTCTGTTAATAATTTCCTTATAAACTATTTATACATACTAAAATATTTTTTTATTATATGTTACATGTTTCATTTGATCTTTATTCCGTCTCCACTCTCCTTCTTCTGGAATTTTTTTCTAGGTCAGAAGTAGTTCATGAACTAAGGGATTTAGCAGTTTTGTATTTCATGGAAAAACATTTTCTTTGAAAGAATGGGAAATGTGGTTAACAAGAATTGTACTTGACCATGGTTACAAGAATAAGCTTCTCAATTTGATGTCTGATTGTCCCTAGATCATAGATTACAAAACAATATCGGTTGACATAGTCAAATTGTTTATTGCCTTGCAGACAGTGAACAGGGTGGTATTTGTTATTAGAACTTTTTTCTACAAGGAATGAAGCATCAAAAATAAAATAGACTGAGCAAAATGGAAGAGCAGAGATGTGAAAGGCAATGAAAGAGAAAACAGAGTTCAATTTAACCTCTTTGTCATCATAAAATAAGGTATTTAGGTCAGATAATACATCCTTATATTCACCAACAACAACATCCTTAAGTGAGACAACTGTGTTCGCTTCAAAAATGTATAAGATACATCTGATTAGCTTAAACAGAAAAAGTGGGTTTGGGGTATAACATCAGAAGACCGGTTCAGTGATTTAAGAGAAAAAAAATATAAAAATAGCTTTGATTTTTTGAAATCAATTTGAAAATTCAGAGTAAAATCTTTTGTTGATTTTCTGAAAATTTTCAAAGTTCAGTCCATTGAAAAAGTGCCACCAGTAGCCATTATTTGGGTCCCATATCTTAGCTCTGGTGCCTGCATCATGAGAAGACGTGGGCCTGCTGAAATGAGTCCAGAGAAGGCCATGAAGATGATCTGAGGGCTGGAACACCTCTCCTGTGAAGGCGGGCTGAGAGAGTTGGGGCCATTCAGCCTGGGTAAGAGAAGGCTCTGGAGTGATCACATTGAGGCTTTCCAGTACCTAAATAGGACTACAAGACAGATGGAGGATTTTTTATGAGTGTACGTAGACAAGAGGGAGTAGCACTAAACTGAAAGAGGGCAAATAATAGGAGGGAATTCTCTACTGTGAGGATGGTGAGATGCTGGAACAGGCTGGCCAGAGAAGTTTTGGATGCTCCATTCCTGGATGAGTTCAAGGCTGGCCTGGGGGGGCCCTGAGCAACCTGTCTAGAGAAAGGGGTCCCTGCTCATGGCAGTGCGTTGGAACTGGATGATCTTCATGCCTGGAATAAACTGCAAGTTAATTTGTTACATCTAACAAGGTGTGAACTTTGCTTTATATGAGATGCAGTGTTTTGCAACATTCTGAGAGTTCACAAACATACAACCATGAAATTAATTATGTATGTGTCAACCAAGTAGAAGCTATGACTTTCTGCATACTTGGCAATAGATGAGTTAAAAGCAACATTAGTTGCTCTTTTTTGAGAATAATGTTGTTCATTTTTGTGGTAAAATTTTTACCAAATCCAAGAAAGTTATAAATAAATTGATCTATTCTGCTTCCACCTGGTCTTTTCTCAGAAGAATTTCAGTTACCATAAAATTTCTGTTACCTGAATAATTTTGTACGTTAACCTTAAAAATTGTCAGGTAACCATGTCAGGTGCTGAGAAATCCCCCTGAAATCTTAACAAAGGGAAAAACAAACAAACAGAGCTACAACAAGATTGTAGTTACAGTTGTTATTCCATGAATAAAAATTACTGTTGCAAAACTGGATAATTGGAAAGAATACACACATACAATCAGATTCCACAATCGAGTTTTCTTTGCTTTTTGCACTACTGTCTATGCATTTCAAAATGTAATTTAATTTTATGTAAAAAAATTTCCTGAAAGGCAAAAATGCATTTCAACAGTGATAATTCAGTTTTAAACCATGCATAAAAAACCAATAAAGAGCAAAATGCTAATAGATTTGTAAATGGCCTATGACCTTTTCTAGCTATTTTTCAATATTTTTCAATGGTTAAGAAACAGCCACTGAAGTAAGTCAATAGTCTCTTACTGTATTATTCACTTTAGAAAAATGAATGTTTATCAAATGGACTTGAATTGATAATAATATGATAGTTCATGCTTGAGAAGCCTCACAATCACCATTGTGAAGAACTGGATATTGTCTTTCTGGTATAATCACATGGACAGTGGATTGCATTTACACCTTCCATGACCTTGAAAAGAGTTTCCCATACCAATGTCAGAAACATTTTTTTTTTAATTCTGCTGCTGCTGCTGCTGCCAAGTGTATAGACTAGACAAGTAAAACTAAAAGGTATAAGGTAATTACTGGTAGTAAATAAACAGTTATACTCTTTTTTCAGTTTTAAGATGAAAAATCCTCAAAATTATGAACTATAATTTAAATTGCAGATTTTGTAAGACATTTCATTGAGAGAATTTAATTATGCTGAGTTCTTATAAATTTTAAATTGAATTTAAATGGCTAGTGTTTTTAAAATATGTTTTTAAATATTCACTGAGATTCCTTGATTTTGTAATCCTAAGTTTCAAAGATGTTAGATTTGATTCACAAGCTGTTGCATATTAAATGCTTTCAGTAGATTTGACTTCTTTGTTCCATTATATGTTCCTGAATTTAGCAGAATATATTTTTCTTTTTTTTTGTGGCATTTTTCTCTTAAATGTCTTCTAGATCTAGATATTTTTGCGATTCTTTAGATATTTTACTTCTACATTGGACATGTACTAATTCAACTGCTATTACTTATAAAAATTTTCCTTGCATCTTAAAATCAATATTTATCTATACTGTATTTATTGATCTGTTACTCAGCAGTTCTAGTGTCCTTTTTTAAAGAAGACCAAGGAAGTCTTTATTTTCCTTCTGTTCATACCTCAGCCTTACTGTAATACAGAATTCTAAAATGTTGCAACTATAGCTAGGAGAAGGTACATTCTCCACTTGAATATAAGAAAAATATTACTCTCTGATGGAGCAAGCAAGAAGGTTCCATAGGTATTTCCCATGGAAGAAAACATACTGGGCTTTTGGACAGCTATGAAATTCTTATGCTCTACAAAGTTGTTGGTTTCATCTTTGGGTTTCACTGGTCTATTTTTCAGCTGATTTTTTATTTCAACTCTTTACATTGTAGTCATAACAGATCACCTTATCTATATGTATTTATATCCATATAGCCCATATTTTTATTTTATTCAAAATCTCAACACTGTTAAATTGTAAAAAGGCTCCATTGTATTTAAAAATTGAAGAGATTACCATATTACTAAAGAGGCATTCTTGATTTGAAATGGGTTTTGGATTTACTGACGTGTTTAAGATTTGTTAGTTTTGGACAAGAACATGAAGAGGTCAGTGCTTCTGAATTATGTCACCATTTAGTGGAAAACAAGCCCTTTGAGAAATAACAATCTACTTCACAATCATGTTACAGCTATAGTTACAGTTTATGATGATTTATTAATACAGTCTGGTTTGGGTTGCTCAAGCATTTTATTTTGCTTGATCTGAATGCTATCTGCTTTATCATTTATGAAATTATGTAGAATAGTCTGACAGTGTTTTGAGATGGTGTCATTCTTATTTATTAAAAACACGTGTCCAGCTGTGTCATTACACATTAGATTTTTTCTGTACTATCTTGTCAGTTCCTTCAGTTTTTACACAAATTTATTTTTACTTAGTAAATGATAAAGTATTTTCTTTAGGTAACTCTATTAGTGATATGAGTTTTTCTTCCTTCATCTAAGGTAGTACAGAATGTGGGATAATGACTCTTTACAGCTGTATAGAAAACTACTAAACACTGGAAAAAATGCATTTGCAGTTTAAAGATGTATACAAACACAGAGGAATGTGTGTGCATGTCCGGGGGCACTGGTAAAAATAATTTTCTTCTTTAAGTGAAGTAGATCAGGAAAATATCATGAAGCTGGGATATATCACAGGACAATATTATGAATTCATTATTGGTCACAGCTGCAAGAGACTTCATCAGGAGAAATTAGGAGAGTTTCCACAATTCTAAACACATATATATTTGATTCTTCTGAATATTTTTCATTACAAAATACCATCTTTATTGATAAATAAAATTATCTGTTGTAGCAATGCACATGGGACTGTATAGGGCAATCAAGTTTCACCTACATTATCATAGTGTTTA
This sequence comes from Zonotrichia albicollis, assembly GCF_047830755.1. Classification (NCBI taxonomy): domain Eukaryota; kingdom Metazoa; phylum Chordata; class Aves; order Passeriformes; family Passerellidae; genus Zonotrichia; species Zonotrichia albicollis. Next base: position 66,746,623 of record NC_133822.1, read on the forward strand.
TTTATTTACAGAAAAATCTGCATGCATGCCTTCAATTGGTTTACATAAAGCATTTACAGTGATTTGATTGCACTTCAAGAATTGAATTGATACATATATATGTGTAACTTAGAGTTATCACGCTGTTTTTCACTGGTCCTCTTGAGCAACAAAATACTTAGGACACTCCAGACATTTATTTTCACATGGCAGTCTTTTTTTACTCTGTGAAGCTGACAAAAATGCTGTTGCGCTCAGTGACTTCTCAGGAAATGCCTTTGCCTTCTTCAGGCTTGTAAACTGTGGAAGACCACTCAAACTGAACGAGGCTGAGCTGAGATGTGTATGATAACCAAAATAACTCCAAGTTCCTTTGTCCCTGTGGTAACTATGTCTTGGGTCTACCCCAGAAACATTTCCTGGCACAACATTGTCAGCTACAGACATTTGGAAATTTTTTTATGATACTGTTTAGACCACTCAAGGGCCTAAAGTAGACAAAGCAATTCTGAACAAAGTCTCTCTTTCTCACATAGCTTATTTTCTGTGGGACCGTGGTATCTGCCACATCCAAAGAAGCATATTTTTATCACTAAAAGGTGCATCTCCTTTTAGAGCTTTTGCTGAGATAGATGTGTTAGCAATCTCCCTCTAGCTTAGACTAGCCCTTAGCAGTATAAAGCAATTAAAGATAATCCTGGCATGCCTTGAAAATGGATAATGTTTTCTGCAGCTCTTTTGTTCATGATTTTCAGGTGTGTGCTTTTCTCTACTGCCCCTGCAGATCGTGTAATATAGATTGCATACTGATAATGCAGGCTGTTATCTGTAGGTGTTCCTAAATAATGAATAGCCCACTGTAACAGCTTTTCTTACAAATAACTAGCAAAATCTGGCTTCAGTCTGTTTTTTGAACAAAATAATTTATAACATTTCTAAAATAGAAGCCTACCTCTAGGTTTTGAAATCCATTTTTGGGCACCTAAGGGTGTCTTTCAAGTTCCATTCATTTCAACTTTTAAATTATATTTAGTCCAAAAATTGAGATATTTCTTTAGACTACACTGTGCCTGGACAAGCACAAACTCTTTTCCTGAAGTGTATTGGTTTTGTATGGCCTGTTTTTAATTAGCAGGGTGTCAACAGAGGTGGCTTCTATCAGAAGCAACTAGAACATTCCACCATGTCTGGCAGAGCCAATCCCTGCTGGCTCTGAAGATGGACATGCTGCTGGCCAAAACTGGGCCAATTAGATGTTGGTAATGCCTCTGTGATAACAGATTTAAGAAGAAATCAAAACAAAGGTGGTGGTGCAGTTTTAATTCCAGCCAGAGAAGAGGAGGAGGTGAAAACACATGAGCAGAACAGCAGGACAACACTGAGGTCAGTGGAGAGGGAGGGGGAGGAGGTGCTCCAGGCACTGGAGCTGAGATTCCTCTGCAGGCCGTGGTGGTGACCATGGTGAAGCAGCTGTGCCCCTGCAGCCCATGGGGATCCATGGGGAATGCAGAGATCCACACACAGCCTATGAGGGAGGTGCCCATCACGGATACCTGGAGAAGGCCATGATCCAGTGAGGGTCCTGGAGTAGCCTGTCCATGGGGGACTGCACCCTGTGGAAGAGCGACCCACACTGCAGTCAGTGTGTTTTGGGAGACTGCTGCCCATAGGATAGGCTCACATTTAAGCAGTTGACAGCAAACTGTTTTTCTCATGCTGGAGAAGTTTGTGGAAAACTGTCTCCTGTGGGAGGGACTCAGTGCTTCAGCAGAGGATCAACTTCCCTCCCTGAGCAGTAGAGGCCATGGATGGTGCACTGACCACTACCCCTATTCCCTGTCTCCTTGCACTGCTGGGGTAAGCAGTAGAGCTGGGAAGGAGGGAGGGGTGGGGAGAAGGTGTTTTTAAAGGTTTATGTTACTTCTCATTATACTACTCTGATTTTGTAAGTAATAAATCCCTTTCAAATCTCTACATTGAGCCTGTTTTGCTCTTGATGGTATTTGCTCAGCAAACTCTCCCAATCCTTACTTCAACCCATGAACCCTTCACTGAATTTTTTCTCCTCTGTCTGGCTGTGGAACAGAGTCACTGGGTGACTTGGGTGGGTGCTTGACATCTGACCTAAGTTAACCCATGACATGAAGCTACAGGGACCCTTATACAATATTTCAGTCCCCAGGGAAACAAATCTAGGCACGACATTCTGTATGTATTCCTATCTTACATATCCATATGTGAGAAGAAGACAAATGCTAGATGATAGCTCATATGGAAACATGTTTTGCTCTCTCTAAAGTGTAAATACATGCCTCCATCACACGTTTTTTTACCACATCCTCTGGGAATTACTATGGAACATATTAGTAATGTGCAGGGTTGGTGAATGTTCTGGGTTTCTTCTTAGCTTGAGGTTGCTTTAGCTACTTTCTCAGCAGGAGCCCCTTGTTATTACTGGCCATGACTCTGTACATAGTAGGAGAAATCTCAAACCAGGGGGGACTCAATGTATTTAGTATCAATTTCGTCCCCTAATCCAGTGCCCTGTCCTTTGTTCCATCAATATGACTCATGTGGTTTCTCTCAGCAAAGACAAATTGCTGAAAAAGCTGCAGTCATTCTGCTCTGTCCTTGATTTTAAACTAAAGCTTTAACTTTTTGTAGTCCTTGGTGCTTAATTGATCCACATTTAACAGAATACTTTCCTTATGGAAATTATGCTTGCATTGACAGATACTGTGAATAATTCAGGATAAGTGAGAGGACCAGATTTTAAATGATAGTTTGCACAATTGAAAATTGATGATCAGAATTTCTTCAAGCTCTAATCTACCATTAGATTGGGCCAATTAAGTACACCAGTGATTATGGCATCACTATTTTCATTTGTTTGTCTGTCTTTCTATAACCATGATTCCATAGGAACCATAGGAACAAAAAAAGGCCATGTCTTTTTTTTTTTTTTTTTTTTTTTTTTGTTACAGTCTTCAGTCTTACCTCTGTCTACCCAAGGAATTATTTCAATACATCATTAGTCATCTTGGAATTAATTTAAAAGTTCTTCCTGGATGATCATAAGGGATTTCAGCACATTTAATTTATTGATGCTTTTCTCTGCTATTCTCATTGGACTAAAACACATGCCATATGAATAACCCTTCCCACCACCTGTGTTTTTAAAAGAAAGCATTGCAAATTATACTCTTTTCCATTCCCTCTAAAAATAGTTTTAACACAAGCCCAAGTGTCTCAGTTGGAGTCAACTTCCAGTATATAAGTATATATACTAAGAAGAAAGGAAATAAAAAACCATAAATCAAGTAAAAAGTGAAATATCACAGAAAAAAAATCAAAATGTCAGCATTTTCATTATATATCTCCTTATTTTTAGAGGTTTTATTCCATGTAAAAAACTAAGACTAAAACCTGGCATATGAAATATGACATTTCAGTCTAGAAATAATTTTATATATATTGCTAATAGTTAATTTTTGATATTTTAATAATATTATATGATTGAATGAAAGATGGCATTACAAGCTGGAATAATTTCAAGAATTTAGATAAATGTTAGCACTAAAAGTATCTGTAAGAGGTATATGACATCTTTAAATTCAGATTTTCTTGATAAGTTTTGGGGTTTGTGTTTGGAACACCAGTATATTTATTTTTCTATCACTATAGTATCACTTAGCATTATTGTTATGGTATGTTAGCTTTAGAGTGTGCTTATTGTGCTTTACAGTCAAGTTGTTCTCACAGTTAATGAATTATATGTGTACATGTATGAACATAGTATATGATGCTTGACAGTATGGTCTCATTTGAATTCCATTTTCTTTTCCAATAATCTTGCATTTGACTGCTGTATTGCTGAAGAGAACCCAGGATATTAGAAAACCTTATGGTGTGTTATGAACAGAGCCATCACGTCTCACAACATGAGCATGAGACTTAGACAAGCGGCATTTGGTTTGCACCTTCTCCCAGTAACACTTCTGTACCATATGTTTTTACAGCACAAAACCAGATCATTTGTCATACTTTGTGATCCCACATGACAATCACAACTGCATGCCTCAGCTGTGATCTGTCAAACCATTATGCCTGTCACATAGGGGTCAGAAGAAGGAGGAATACCTTGCTGCTGTGACTCTGCCAGAGGGAAGAAGGAAAGAGGTTAATGCAACATCTCAAAGGAGCTCCACCACAGGATAACATTACCCATCTTCAAGCAAGTGCTATCACACTCTTCACCACTTGAATGTCTTGAAGAAAAGTTTGAGTGGCCACTGAAATGTATTTTATTTTCGTGCAATCCCTTAAAGAAAAATGCTCGTGCAGATGCACTACAGGGCTTTGAATAGAATTTCAAATTTTCATTGTTGAAACACCACAAAAACTTCCATCTATTGATCCTTTGGCAGAAGCTGAAATACAAACAAGGAATTTAGCTTTCCACAGAATATTGAACGTACAGTTTGCTGTGCAGATTAACACATGATTGCTAGCATAGCTACACATGCATTGTTCACACTGCCTGGAGTATGGGAATCAAATATTTCTGTTAAGCATGGAAGCCAGAATTCACAGAGAAGCAGATAAACACAGGAAATTTCTTTCTGCCAACCCAAAGAAACAATATATATAATCCTGAGATGTCTGATTATATTCCTAGTTTTGTTCTTCATCAGTTAACATGTCCTGCCTTTACCTTTTCCCTCCAACTGTATACACAATAACACTTTTTTCTTTATGATAAATGTTATTTCCTTGGCTCCAAAGTTTTCCTTTGAAAGGTCTGAAATACTCTAAACCTACTTGGTAATTACATGAAAGTATCAGTTAATTTTATTCTTTCGTTCCTTAAAGTATACACATATATACATAAAAATAAAAAAGAAAAGCAAAAAAAAAAAAATCCTCCAAAAACCCCCCAAATTAAACAAAAAGAAACAAACAAAAATCACACAAACAAACAAAAAAATACTCCTCAAACAAAGAAACAAACAAAAAAGGACAATTCATACATACCTTTAAAAAGTCCATGTCTCTAAAGGACATCTGGAACTCATTTCTCAATTAATGGCAAACTGCTGCCAGTTTGTCTCTATACTCTCCTATAGTGCCTCAATATAGGAGAGTATAGTGAGTCACAGATTCTTTGCTGAATGAGTATTTCCATGTTCCTGATAAGTCAAAACTGTTGGGTGAATTCTAAAACATTCAAAATCCTTTTGGTATGAGGATTTAAACTGCTATGTTTGGTAACTCTGCAGTGCTTTTTTTCAGAAGAACCTAGGTGATTAAAAAGAAAAATTACTATTGATACTACAAATAATCCAAATGATTTAGTCAAAATAATGTAGAGATGTTTTGCTATTTCCAAGTAAATGTCTAGAACACAGATAGACATTTCAAAGAATAAGTGGAAGGCAAAAGGAGCTTTACAGATCTAGACAGACCCAGTGTCTCTCCATTGTTATCAAATAGAACCGATCCTGAATGATCCTGTCCTGAATGAAGGACAGTTAAAAATCGGAAGTCACCAGAATGCCTAAGATATACAACTTCTGTCATTTTCTTGTCTGCACAAATGAAAAAAATCCTCAGTGCTCTTTTGAGTCCTGCTGGTGTCACTTTTGAAAATTCTTCTTACATGCTTGCAATTATTGACCTTTTCCTTAGTTATTCATATTTTCTGAACTGTAACCATCACAATAATCCTGTAAATAAGCACCTGCTTACTTTATAAATTCTATATTGTCATTTACTATGTGTTTGTATAGTGCCTGTCAGCACAGTCCCTTATTATTAGTGTAATTTGTGTAATATATTAATATAAATTCAATTAATTAATATTTCCTGCAAAAGGAAATAAAATTGATTGCATGCACCTAGCCTGACAGAGTTCAAGAAGCATTTGGACTATACTCTCAGTCACTCCTGGGGATGGCGCTGTGCAGAGCCAAGATCTGGACACCATAATTCTTGAGTCTCTTCCAACTCAATATATTCAGTCACTCTGTGGTTCTGTGAAGTAAAGACATGGGAAATTTTCTTATAAATATTAACTACAATATAATATCCAGGTATCTCAAGAGACAGACTCCTTCACAAAGACCTTTCCTCTGTCTCTGTCTCCTTCAGATACGGAAACACACAATATAAATAAATCCTTATTGCACCAATGAAAGGTAATTATACCTTCAGTGGCATCAACAAAATTTGAGACTGAAACACCTGCATGCATTCAGTTTGTGATGTATTGGCCATTTAGGAGACAAATATGAGATAGGTCACAATTAAGGTTGTGACTACTTTGTTTCTTCTAACCTCGCTTGCCCTTTGATTTTAGGATATCAAATGATTAATTTGACTAGGTACAAACAATTAACTCCTAAATTGTTGTTGTTGGGTTTTTTTAAGCACTGATGTCTGACCTAAGATTAGCTTCAACTATCTGAGAGACTTGCAGCCAAATCTTGATATAATAATTTAGGGAGCCTTCTAAAGCAGGGAAGGAAATACCTAATTGATTTTATCTTTCAATAAGATGGAGGTGCCTAGATAATTAAGACAAAAAAAAGCAAAATTTCCAGTTAATTTCCACTAGTTTTTCTTATACCATTAAAATTTATATAACTGATATCATATGCCAATAACTGATTTTTTTCAAAATGAAAGCATAAATATTGAAGAACTTGAAGGAAATAGCTGTTGATCTGCTTTGAACTATTAGCAGCTGTTAACTATTCAAAGTCTTTAATATGAATTCAATTCTCACCTCAAGTTCAATTCCATGTACTAAATCCATGCATAAGAATCTACCATGTCTTTCATGAACAAACATGCAATAGCCTGATTTATTTTCTTAATATATTTTTCCTTTTCAATCTCACATCTCATTTCAGCTTTGCCCATATTTTCTTACTTGTCACATATAATCCTAACTATTCCCTGATTTTCCATACCTTCCTTTTCCCAACTGATTTCATATCTGCCATTATTTACCTTCACAATTGCAGAACACCCTCATCCCTCATCTCACATCAACTTTTTTCTTCAAAATTTTTTGACACCATCACCACGCTTTACTGCTTCTTTTGCTCACATTGCAGCCTAACATCTTTAGCACTTTAGTTTTATCTCCTCACGTTCCCAGACTCTAGTTCTTTGCATGATTTTACTTATTCATTTTTGCTTTTACTACTGGCTACGCTCTATTCAGGCAAGAAACATAGTATAATCATGTATGTTGGCAGGTTATTGCTGTCAGTCATCCTAGACAAGGGGGATAAAAGTACTATTTTGCATTAGTTTGCCTCCACCTGCAAAGAAAATATTACCTATGTTGTCCGTGGTATAATGAAAGAACCACAACATCATAGAAATTGTGTTGGAAATATATCTCTGAATTCTGGATAATAGATTTCCTCCCTGAGGCATTCTTTGAGAAACTTCATTCATACAGGCAAAATGATGGACGGCTTACTAAGAAACCGCTTAACAGTTTCTCTCCCAAGATATCTGTTTTTTTACTACGATTAGTTTCAAAAAATAATTAGATTGAGTTAAAGTAACCCCAAGACTGGTTTTTACTGTACTCCAGGAAAATGAGAAAGATTCTTAGGCAGAAAAAAATTTACTTACTTTATTGTATATTAAGATTGCTGTCTTACATGAGACAATCAAAGTGAGTTGAATCAAGGAGAAAGTTTACAGTTTAAAAAATGTTACCCGTTTAATATTCTAGGATAATGTTTTAATAATGCAAATTTTCTTCATAAAAATAATTAATTGATTTTTAGCTCTTTTTAAAATATTGTTTGTAAATTAGAGACTTAGAAAATTCAAGGCATTTTTAAAAAAAAAAATTTTTTTGCAACTTGTCATTCTGTAAATCCTCTTATATTTTATAAGCACTTTGTGACTTGAGACCATAGGGGAAATTTCAGTTATTTGAGACTATTTCGAGACTGGAAATTTCCAAAAATGTATTATTTCCATTCAGACATATTTAAAATTAATCCCTTTTGGACTATGGCAGTGGGTTTAAATTAAACTAGAATTAGTACTCCTGATAAGAGAAGAAACACTATAAAGCTTTATCTTTTGACCTTTAAAATAATAGTTAATTTCAGCTTAAGCAGATGCTTTAAGTAAGACTGGATTTAGAGGATACCGATTGTTCTGAAAACCAGGAGATTGTGTTTGACTTAAGCTTATTTGCCATAAAATTTGCTTTGTTGCTTGTCAATCAATCTAAACAAAGCTGTGTGACCAAGCTGGGTCTCTATCAGACTGCCTCTGTTTCCCAGGTTCCGAGCCACTGAGTTTGTCAGCTACTTACTTGCAGTGGGACTGGAAACTGCCATGGGCCCTTTACTGTCAATCTCTTAAATGTATAAAAAGAATGTTTGAAAATTGTTGAACATGGCTTATTTTTACCTATTAGCTTTCACACTCACATGCCGAATTTTCTTTCTGGTATGACTGTTTCTATCTTCTGATGCCTTTTGGAAGTTACCAGTAAAGAAAGTCTCAGTTCACTCCTGGTGTGGAAATCTGCGCAGCAGCACCCCAGGGAGCTGTTGCCTTCACAACAGCTAATGGCTTGTCTAAAATTGTTATGACTTTCTAGAAAGGAAGAATTTAATGTTGGAAAGTTAGTACAGATTTCTTTTTCAATTCATAACATGTTTAAAAATAGTAACTGCTTTATTTTATCACAAACCGGTGGTTTGGAGTATATTTTTCTAGATCTCATATTCAGATGTCACGTCCTCCTGGTGAGATTTACCATTGGTAACAGAGATGACATATTTGATTCTTCACCTGAAATATCAAAAATATTTGTGCTGATGTAGGTGTATCTTCAGATACACAGCTTTCTTTTCTTAGAACGGGATCTGTATGTTTACCATTGCTTTATCTTGCTGGTGGCAATCACAGTTTATATACACTAAAGGACACAGATCTTTAATTCCTACAATACCACTCATTTTGCATCTTTTCTTCTTCCTGTGCCATGTAGTATCTTATCTGTTTAGTAGGCAATTTTATAAAATTACATGTTTTCTGTCCTATGTTATTAAAAGCCAGGGCCATGTGGCTTCCTATCTTGTTTCATCTCTTGATTACACTGTAAATAGTCATTAATGAGTAGTATTGCAAACATAATGATAGCTGATGTCATAATCATGATTATGAAATCAGCTACATAAATAGAAAAATAAAAGATTATTTTAAATGTAAAAACAAATCCAGCGTGTGAAGAAAACGATCTAAAAGAAGAAATCATGTTCAAATATTTCTATACTTTCATGCACTACATATAAGAAAATAAACAATTTTTTTTCCTAATTCCCCTGATCTGTAGAACATAGTATTATCCTTTGTTCTCCAGTCCAGTCATATCAATTCCCCAGGATCTGGAAAGTTATCATAAAACAATTGATGCAAGAAACCTGATAAGGTATAGACTTGTGCAGTGGAAAATGAGCTCACAACCAAAACTCACAGGCTAAAAACTCATATTTAAAAAAAAATTCTGCAAAAATCTCTTCCCAATACTCTTATACATTTCTAGAACTCGATATCACTTTGAAGAATGGACTGAATAATAGAAAAAATCAAAGGTAAAATGTTACGAATTTCTGAAGACTTTCTGTATCAGAACACAAAAAGATAATAACTTCTGTTACCAATCTAAATATGCATAGATTGAAGAAGCAGAGCACAGTGCTCCCTGAGGAAATAAAAATCAATGAAGAACTGACAGTCAGTAAAAGCTGGAGTCAATCGCCCTTTGTAAGGTACATTCCTAATATTCAAAAAAGCTTAGGAAGTGTGTCTACTCCTTTAAAATTATGCAATTCAAGACCGCTGAAAGGGTTATTAAAAAAAAAAAAACAAAAACACCAACCATGGGAAAACCCAGAGCTCTAAATATGAATCACTGAATGGAGAAAATATTGAGCAAGAAAAATAAACTTGATATCAAGGAAGAGCTATTATCACAAGAATACAATGATCTGAACGATCCATAGAAATAACTGTCATTTTGTACCATGACTCCCAGGTTTCAGTGTGCTACATAAAATCTTTTACAAGCAGCAGTGAAGGCTAATGCTACTACTGAAAATTATTTTTAATGAGTCCTGAAGTGTTAGTTTAGGTCAGTTTCTCATATTATCGATTAACTATAGTAAAACAGACTGGAATTTAATTTGAATTCAGAGTTCATTAATATTTCGTGTAGATACCAATTCTTTAACAAGCTGGTGAGTTATAGGGTACATGAGACTTTTAAAAATGCTATTTTGTGGCATATTTCCATAACTGCATTGAAACTTACTGCTACTTAGCTCATTTCTCAGGTTACTGAACTTGTAAATTGATAGAAAAATTCCTTATGAAAAAGCAAACACAAAATCATACCCAGTTGTCTGGCACTAAACCATTTTTTTTTTTGTTTATTATAATTAGACAAAATCAAGATATTAAATATGAGCTTAGTCATAAGCTCACTTCACTTTCATCCAACTGGAATTTAAATTAAGACTGTTGTTTCATCTGTCTTTGCAACTGCATATCAAATTAAGGTGTCAAAAAAAGGGAAAATTTTTCCTATTAAAAAAAACCAAAAACCCCATCAGAATATCCTGTATTCTTACCAACAGGCAAGGAATAAAGCAGTGAGACCAAATGGTAAATTTCAATAAGGTATTTCAATCCCAAAATTGTTTTTCAAAGCTAAAATGCTTGCTGATCTTGGAGGTGGACATCAAGATCATTTAGGAAAAAAAATAAGAATCTTAAACCTAAATAAAATCTAAAATAAAATGCTGTGCATTTCAGTAATCTCCTATACCTCTGGAGACAAATAAAAAAATAGGCTTCCTTTTTTTTTTCCCTTGTCTCATTACATCTAATGTTACAAGTCTACAAAAGGTTCAAGGTGCTGATGGATTAAGAGGGCATTAAAAGGGCATTTAAGCCGGTTAGAGCAGATAAACACATTGCCATGGACATAGTAGATGATTTTTCTTTTTTCCTCTCTTTTTTTTCTCTTTTTCACTTTTTTTTTTTTCCCCATTAATCTCAAAAGCTGATGATGCAAACTAACTGAGAGCTCAGTTCAGTCGTCTAAACCAGCACCTGGTATTTGAGGGTTCCTGGTTCAGTCACAGGGGGCTGAGAGGTTGGAACCAGAATTGTGTGGGGGTTCCACCCTTCCGCAGAGGCGGCTGGAGACCAGGACACACTGGCAGGGATCAGGCACAGAAGTTTCTGTTTAGAGAATAGACAATGTCATCATATTCCTGTGCCTCTCTGGTGATAAAATTACTGTGACAGGCTTTGCCGCAGAACTTCAGGTGGAGTTATGGCTTACTGATCATCTGCCATGTCCCCAAATTTTGTTTTTTCATTGGTTTACTCTGAGATTTGTTGAGAAGACAATTTTAGGGAATCTTGCTTTTGACACAAGTAGATCAATGATAAATCATCAAAACTGTAATATTTTTTTTTCTACTCTGCTGAAAGGTCAAGTGAACTAGACGGTCTAGAACAAAGTAACTTGGACACAGGGTATTAGTTATTGACCATCTTTGGGCAAAATCAAACACCTCTTCTTAGTTCTTTTCTGTTCAGCAATGCAAAATGGGATCAAAAGCTGGAGCACAATGAAAACACCAGAGATTCTAATGTTGAAAACTACCCTGACTGAAGCATATTACCTATTTAGACTGTTTTGTAATAAAATTACATTTGTTTAAAGTAATCTAAATTTTTGTTAAAATGGATACCAGCATTAAGAGGAAACATATTTCCTCCTTACTTATTCTTGTTTAGTCATTTGATACAATTCTTACGGAATAGCAGAATCTGTAAACAAACTGTGCAAAAATATTCTTATTTAAACTAGGATACTTAAATCCAGATACTTAAATCCAGCAAAAAATGATACATGCACATGCACATTTTTTTTTTTTAGATTGTAGGTTTTTAAATGAAAAATAACATTGGAAGCTTGGGGGAAATGGGGAAATATGCATTGGCAGCATTTTGTTCAATTTCCTTGGCAATGCTTTTTCCATCTTAGTAGCATGAGAAAATGAGATGAGAAGACATTTTTAATAAACTTTTGTCCTGAAGTCACTTGCTCAGTTATAATCACTAAGTATTTTCATTAATTACATTTTCATTAATTACATTTTCATTTTATATTATGTGAGTGTCTCTATATATTTCAGGTATAAAAGAAAGATGTCCTTGACACTATTTACACTAATTCTCAAGTTAGTGACCAATTCAAAATAACATCATGCAGTTGCTATTAAAATGTAGTTCAGAGTTTCAATAGACTGCTTGTGCCTGACAACTAATTTTTTTGTTGCTCCCTCGGGGAGTTGCTAGAAACAGTCTTCAATGTAGATTCATCCTGTGACTGAAGCACAGAAAGGAAAAGCTGAAAAATGAGCAATGGGAACAGCTTGCTGATGAAGTTGAATGAGGAGCTAGTAATGATATTGATGACATTACTAATTACTTAGCAGGCAGAATTCAAAATGAGAATTCATTTGTCATCGTGATATCATCAATCAGCTTCCCATTGCCTTGGGAAATAGGTTCGTGCTTGCTTGGTGCCAGATAAACTTCGCTTTATAACTCATTTTGGTTTGTGCATATGTACTTCTTAATTTTTGTGTTTGAATGTTTTACTCTTCCCTGCATTGCTTTCTGGTTTTTTAAGTGTCCTGTTTCAAAGGCTGTGTATTTTGCACTTAAATCAGAATTAAACACAACACAATCACTGCCCTTCAAAACAAGCAAATTTTCAACAGGTTTTTGTATAAGGATCATAGCCTAAAGTAACATCCATCACTGATACAAAAGGAAGCCTATTCAAATTTTACACTTTAAAAAATTCAGATAGATTCCTAGATATTTTAAGAAAAAAAATTACAGTAAGAATATGCAAATTCCCCTAATTAGGGGATGGAGGATCAAAAGTCATAGTTCCTGAGTCCTTGAGTAAAAAAATATCTTTGGATATTGATTTAGGTTTTTCAGGCAATCCAATATTCCTAATCCTTTAGCCTGTGAATCAGTGTCATACTCCCAAGAGCCTGGAAGCTGTACTATCTCTTCCAAACAGCTGAGATTCCTGGCTGAGTCATCCTGCTGGAAAGGGAGCTGGCCAGACTTTACTGACTGTGCACTCCAAGATTTTCCTCTCTCCAGTCCAACTTGGCATTTCTGTCTTTTTCATCTGCTTTCTCAATCCTTGAATTCTTGCCTTGTCTTTCACAGGGACACTTTCCACTTTTGTGGGCATACACTATGATCATTAGTGCTTTGCTGAGAAGTAAGTAAAGAGAATATTTGTTTACTCACAAGGGAACTACTAACTGTCCTCTTGGAAACCACCAAAGCTGTCAATGACTTGCCCTACCAGGCCCATGTCATGGCAGTATGAATTAACCTGAGAGTTACCCAGGGTCCCAAATGAAAATGTGGGATCTGCTGGCTAGCTGCATTTGGCCAAGGGAGTAGTGATCTGAATCAGCAAGTATATTGTCTTTTAATATGCTTATGGTACTATAGTCTAGTAATATATGCATAAGCTTAGAGGTAGCCTCTAACTCATTAAACAACCTAATGGATCATCTGACAGTTGGAAAGGTTTTCTGTGTGATTGAATATTAAAGTGAATGTGTTAATTTGAGCCTGTATTATTATGCCATGCCATTTGCACTGTTTTCTATCATTTTGATTAATGCCTAGATTGTGACTAACACGTAGAAGGAATGAGGAATAATATGCATAAAAGTGCAGTCTATGGATGTTCTTACCATTCTAGTTTGTGCATCTACTGAAACAAAATAAGTAAAAATGGAGAGGGGGAAAAGTGATTCTTTTGGCTTTTAGTCTTATAAAATTTATAAGATTATAAAATATTGATTTTCTCTATCACTTCTACAAGATAGGAATGAAGAAGATTTCATTTAGTTAAGTATCACAGTCACAAAAAAGCAATTTACATATATTTTACATACATGTTTTTGCTCTTTTAGTCAAAAACAGAGGAAAACTTCAGAATTTTCTTAGTATCTAGAAACACTTCCTGATTGAGCAGATTCTGAAGAATGAGGGTGTTCCAATTCAGTGAGTTTATAACTGCAGTTTGGATTACATGCAGGCCATTAATTCTCCAGGACCCTTTGAAATACATTTGTAGCTTGTCATAACATCTTCACAGAACTGATTTTCATTTGCTTTATGCTTCTTCACATTAAGTGGCATTTCACAGAAGCTGAATACTTTTTTCTTCTTCTGTTTACAAAGGGTCATATTAAATAATAAAAATAAATATTACAGGAATTTAATAATTTAAAAACATGTAATACTCCCTAAGGATACAATCACTAGGATAATTTTATATGTATTAAGTTGTACTGCAGATAGAATTTTCAAAGAACACCACACTTCTGATATATCTAATTCTTGTGAAAATGGAAGAGACTTAAGCAGATTTTCTGCTTTTCTAAAACAGGCTGACTACTTAAGATAGTTACCCTGAGTAGAGTTCAGAGTATCGTACTGTTTCTCCTCTGAAAATCTAACTTCAGGAAACTCTAGAGAAAGGCAGGATGGCATTCTAAATCTCACCAGAATCATACATGGAGATATCATTCAAATAAATCTCCCAGAGGAAAGAGGCGCCTCTTAAAATGACAAAACAGATGACTGTAAATGAGAACTGCAGTTCCAGACAACTGGTGTGAAGGTGCTTGAATATTGCATTGCCAGCACATTGCCTTGCTCTGTACAGTGGCAGCAGAACAGACGTTCCAAATTTGGCACATGACCCCTGACTCTCCTGCAGGTCTCTTTCCAGCAACTGCTATGATAAGCTCTTTTAGAGGAAAGTAAAAAATCCTCCACAATGCAAGTCAACATTCTTGTGAGATAGGACAACTGTCTCACAAGAAAGTGAGTTAAGAGGGACTTATTATTCTGAATAAATGAATGGTGTTTTCCCTACTGTTTTCCCTACTTATATAAGGGGAATGTGTCAATGATATTTGAAGGCAAGGTAATAATTGCCATTAAGTGCAGTTAGCTTAATCTGATAATTAGTTTTAAATATGAATGCAGTTCAGAAAACTACTTTTTATTGTTATTTGATTTTTTAATTTTCTCTTCTGAAAAATTTTTTTTCACAAAAGAACTCCAAATGGCCTTCCCTTGGTGTAATGGAAGATTTGGAGCAAGAAAAATTTAATCTCCATAGATCAGGCTGCCAGCCTTGTCAGAGGTTCCTATTGACAGCAGTCTACTGAAAAAAATGGAGGGGAAAGGAGCAATTCTAGGAGACTTTTTAGATTTCTTTTCTTTTTAATCTTGGATTAAGCTATCTTCAGTCATGATATTGTGCTGGGAATAGCTTATTATTGCTAAATTTGTTCTTATTTTATAAGCAGAGGTGACTGACTTTGCTCTTTGAAAATACTAATCTGCTTTTTTCTATGTCATTATCTCTTCTTGTGGTTTTTGCTGAACACAAGAACCGGTACTCTAAAAAAGCTGTTGGTTAATCTAATTCCATTTAATTAGATAAATACATAGCAGGGAAAACAGAAGAAGGAGAGGTCTTTGATCTTTTCAAGTTAGACTAAATGATAATGGAAATTTCTCACTATAGGTAAGAAGGTTGTTTGAGCCTCTTAAGTCTCTAATATTGTCAGTTACTCAAAGGCACTTCCTAAGCTTTTAAGTTCAACTTAATTAAAATATATATCATAACAATTGACTTCCATTATTTCAGCACCAGAAAATCCTATCATGCTGTCATTACTTTATGTAAATGGATTTGTTTTACATAATGTGCAGAAATTATAGTACGGTCCATTAAAAACATATCTTTCTGAATTAGTGATAGATAAAGTGGTAGAGATTTTAAAAATATTCCAATTCAACTTTTCTAAAGTTTAGTTTTTTCCAATTAGAAAGCCTATTCATTCTATTTACTTTTTTTTTGGTTGGTTTGTTTGGTTTCCTTTTTAGGAAAACATATGAAAGATATTAATGAAATAGTATCACTTATTTAAATAGCATTCTTTCCTCAAAAGCTGGAAGATTTCAAAATAAAGGCCAGTACAAAAAAAAAACTCTAAAGCAAATGTTTTGCTCTGACAAATTCTTAATAGATCTTAACATATTTTTAATTACTAAGTGTCATGCAATGGTCTAATTATAATGGATTTTTTTCTTTTCTATTCTACATGGCAGATACTTATTTGTGTTTAGACTTGATTTTTTTTAAATACTTCATTTATATCTCTTCACTTTCAGCTTTGTGTTTTTCTATGATTCCCAAGGAAAATTTGACAGTATGTTGTCTGTCAGTCTATTCTTGCCATTGTTTTTGGATACACTGCTGCTCATTGTAATGTCCTAATTTCTTCAGTGATATACAGATTCTTTAGGAATACTTCTCCTTGATCCACCTTTTTCCTGGATTGTAAGTTATTTGCCTAAGAGACAATATTCTTGTTTGGTTATTTTGCACTGCCTGATATAACAGAGTCCTTATTTCTTAAAGTGTTGTACAGATGGGCAGTGTCATTAAAAATAGTATGAAGATAATATTTTTGTGTTTCTGGATTTTTACTTTCTTTTATTCATAACCTGCAGATTGACTGCAGATTCAGAGACTGTGCCATGCCGCAAGTAAATTATATTCATAATAAAATGAGTCTATTACACACTATGTTTTCCTGTACATTAATCTTGTGTAGGTACTGCTTTTTCACTGCATTTAACTGAAATATATTATAGTGACTGATGGGTTTTAAAACTTATATTCAATAAGTTTTAAAAAAATCTTCTTCAGTATTCAAATTAGTAAAATTACTAAAAATGAAGGTGACACTGAAAATTTTAAAAAATGTTTAACACTAAACTTATGGGTTCTATTTCCTCATATTTTTCCACTATTATGCTGAAAGGTACTGCCTTTTGTACCTGGTTCAGTGGTATTCTTGACAAGAAAAAAAAAGGCAAACTTATTCAATTACTTTTCTGAGTTTCACAGAATGTTCCCACAAGTCCCTCACTTTAATGGTGAGTTGAGATCTTGAGAAGCACTTTCCAAAGTTTGACTAAATAAGTGCTTGATATCAGGACTGATGAATATCCTTATTTAATTAAGCAGCTGTAGAAATACAAGAGAAAACACAAACTGAGCTGAGTTGAGGACAGTACCCAATCTTTTAGGTGAATTTTCCTGAAGATGAGTATCCGTTTTGTTTGTCCACCATGCACTATATGTAATGTTCCTTTATAAGACCTGCAACTGCACCACAGGATAATACCAGCTGCTTGCTTGCTTTGTGCTGACAGAGAGCCCCTGGAGGCAGAGGCAGGTTGCCCTTCAGTCGGAAATGGCTAAGAAAGTCAGGAAAAGAGCAAATAAAGGAGGGAGACAATCTTCTGGAGAATGGTTTGGGACTAGGCAGATTGAGCCAGACACAGAGGGCAGGAAAGGCTGTAACTCAAACAGGTATTTAAGAGTCTTCTGAGAATGGGAAATGGACAGTTAGGTCTGCTATATAATGTAAGAGGAAAAAAAACCCAAAAAAACTAAACAAAAAAGGAAAACAACAACAAAACCTTTTATTAGGGATCTATGTGGGATTGTGTGGAACATGAGGCATGTGTTTTGCAGCCCCATACACTGCACACCACAACTACCTTTTAAACACTGCTGCTTTCTTGGGAATCAAGTAGCTGCAGTTTGCCAGACATCCCAGAAATCATTTAACATCAGTCAAACACTAAAGCACACAAACGTCTGGATTGCTGCAGCCCAGAAGAATACTGAAAATTGCTTATGTGAGTGTAAAAACTGTGGGAATTAATGGTAACACAGGGGCCAGGATTTTGCTCTCAAACTTCCACTCCATTACATTTTACCCAGCACAACTGAGTTGTTTTTATTATTTTTGTTTTAATCAAGATGAAATACATCTTTAGAGAATAAAACCCCCTTCCTATTCTTAAAAAGCTGAGTGTGAGGGGAAGATGAAAGATTTACCTCAAAACTCTAATGAAGCTAGAGAACTCTAGACTTCAGCAAGAGAGAACTTGAATACCACTTGTTAGAAACTAACCTAAATAAGGTTTCCCTTGTGACAATCTCTGTTTGCTAGTGGTTGGCACTCACAAACAATATCTACAGCTCTCATATTGATTCATTGATTCGTTTTCTCTATTTTTAAAGATTAAGGAAGAAATCTAAGGCCTTCAATCTAACTATTGACTTGCCTGTTGTTGACAACACTGATATTTATAGAATATTAAGAGATGTAAATGAGTACTGGGATATCTTGAAGTAGAGTTGAGGACATTGCTGTGTCATTCCTATCAGCTCTAGGGGGAAATACAATTAAATCTGCTTCTCTGCTTAAAAAAATCTTAGCAAGTACAAAAACCTGCCTTCTACTATTCCATAGTTCTTTGCTAAAATGGAACATATCTGGAGAATTTTCAATTTGTTCCCAGAGCTCTGGTGGGAGCAATCTACTTCCCATTAGATCTAATAGTGAGTGTGTGCCTGTGCTGCAGTCCCACATTGGTCTCATTCACTTTCCTACCTTTTTTTCTCTCCATAGGTATTAAAGTAATTCTTGCTTCCTTACATGGCCCTTATGACGTTTTACCAGCTTCACCTATGACAAGCATATGATCTTGTGGTGAAATACCTTCTTTGATTTGTGAGATAGGGCAAACAGGGCAATAAAGAGTGCAAAGTGACAGCTTTCTTGCCCTGTTCTCAGCTTTTATTTCAAAGGGAATATAAATCACTCTTTCACACAGACATAACAAAAAACATTGATTATTTCAGCAGCTCAGGCTGTCATCAAAAAGGCACAGCTACAACAGCCTGGATCCCAGAGTATCTTAGGAATTTTGACTATTCTTGAATTTTAAAATATGCCACACTATATAGATAGTCCCTGCAATCACCTATTTCTGGAAATCATTGTGCTTCAGTCATTGTTATTAAAATACTTAACTACTAAGTCAATTTAAACTCAAATTGCAAATGAAATACTTTTAATTTGACTCACTTAGTGGAACATGCGCTTCTGTCAAAACAGCCAACATTTTCAGCCTATAAGCAAGGTATAAGCAAACTGAGAACAGCTCATAGGTGTGTCTCCCAAAGCATGCTCCTTTCACCACTGCCTGAGTTGCAATGTTGCCCTCTCCCTGCATGTTCAAGGAGAACGTAATCCATCCTCATAGTTTTCAAACCTCTTCAGTTTATGGATCCAAAATAATTTTTTGTCTAGATGAAGATCCTTGATTAGAAACTTTAAGCTTGACAGGACACTTAGTTTTTTATTCTTATCTTTCAATACTTAACAGTAGTCCAGTGTTGCAATACTAGGAAATGGACCAGGCCAGAGACTGATCCCTGGTATTGGACCTCAGTCACCAACATGAAATATTACTTATTTCTTCCAACCAATGTTCTTTCAAATAATGTCTGGTCAGGATTTAGGGTCCAGTACATCCCAGGAACTATCTTTAACAAGCACTTTGCATGTAGTGCCCTGGTTCTGGAGATTAGGAGACTTTATTAACATTGACACATGCCCCCCTGTGCCAGTTGGCCTCAGAAATTTTCCCAGACATATTTTATCTACTTGCATGGGTTAAAAATTTGGAGGCCTTATATTGTAATCATTTATTGTATTACAGCCAACTTGCTGACTAATTCTTCCTTTGTTTCTGTTTCCTGCTCATGCTTGTATGAGACAAAATTTTTAGATGGTTTAGTCTTTGATTTCTTACTGTGGAAATGTTGATTTCTGTGTTCCTTTCATTGTCATTGCAGTGAATTCAAAAATTGAAAATACTGATCTAGTCAGATGCATATATGTCATAACCTAATATGAGGAAATATGAGGCTTGTTAGAACATAAAAAAATAATTATATTTTGAATATATGAATTGATAATTTTAAATATTTATTAGACATCCTTCTTAAGAAACAGTCAAAAATTATTTGGCCATATTTTGCTCTCAAAAAGCAAGAGGCTTTTTAGAGAGAGCTGCATTCATTTTCCTCAGGCTTCATGAAAAAATCTTGCCCTTGTTATACAGTAGCAACTATCAGGAATATTCTAAATTGTGTTGGTTTGATTAAAGAGGGCATTTCTGAACCTCTCTACAGCAAGAACTACACTCATTAGAAAAGCAGAACAAATTCCTATTTCTAAGCGCAGCAAATCTATTTCAACTCTTCTTTAAGTAGCAAAAAGTAGAAAGTATATTTCAATATTTGCTAACTTAAATGTTCCCTGCATATGAACCCCAACTAATTTCATCAGTAAGCAAAATGAATAATAGTGAATATCTGATTATAGAATGGTTAGGGTTCCCTCTCTCTCTTGGGATTTTGTATCTTTTTAATATGTATGGAGGAGACCTATATTACCTATAGACCTGAAGTCTGGTGAAGTAGTCAAAATATCTGATAAACTTTAAGAATTCTAATTTAAAAACACATTCTGATATAAATGATATATTTATTTTGTTTTCTCCTTAAAAGAACAACTCAGCTAGATGCTCCTGAATTACTTGTGGTATTACTTGTATTTATTTCAAAGTTATTTCTGAGCCACTTTGATGTCTAGCTAAGTCTAGAGTAGATCAAACAAAAACTTAACTAGTAAGGCTCTCATAATGGTGGGTGTAGTAAAGATATGGGACAAGAACAAAAGTATGTGTAAATCAGATGCATTAAATTTATCTTATGCATGAAAATTGTATTAAATTGCATTTCTATATGTTTCTAGCATATACCTTATGATAGAAAAGTTTTCTTCTTCTATGGAATTACAATTGAATAATAGAACTCAAGATATTGTACTAAAAACTACTAATTTGTAATATTTAGCAAAAATAATCATGTCTTATTATCTGAGATAAACAATATTTTTACTGTTAAAGAATCTCATCATAATTACTATTACATTCTGGACATAAGAATGAAGAATTTTTCATCATAATAGCATGTCTTTCCCTTAAAAAATTAAAATATGGTTATGTTACAGAATGAAGGAATAATTTTGTCTTCTCAATGAATTATTTCTAAAATGGAATTTCTGATAAAGAAGGTTAGATATTTCCATCTCAAATAGCCAACTTTGTAATTGGATTTTTATTTATGTGACCACTCTCTATGTGTCAAAATTCAATTTCCTGTTCTGTAGGAAGCTGATCACAACTTTGAGGTTCAGATTATTCCAAGGCAAACCTAGTCTGTTTTATGGCTCTTTTTCCACTTCAATATCTCTGAGCAGAGACTCCAATTTCCAATTTGCACTAGATGTAGCTTCCATACTATGGACTACAAATTAGTGCGGAGTGATAAAATTTTCCTGTAATGCACAGATTATGCCATCCTAGAATAATCCATTGGTTCTGACCTATATAATTAATCTAGAATAAAAAAAAAAAGCAGAAGTTAAAGAGTTATGCTTTGAACTTCCTCACATACTGGTTGATTATATTGTTTATCTAATACTTGATTTCTTTCTAACATATTATTATGGGAATAATTTTTATATTAAAGAAAATTTCATTTTACATATCCTCATGAACATTATCTAGAAGTTATGGAGCAATTCTCAAAGAAAGGAAGAGTAGAAAGAAATAAGGTAAATAGTTGATCAGCAATCTGTTTGACTGTGAAAATAACTATGAAATAAAAGGATTTGTACTTTTTGCATAGGAATTTTTGTTGACATAACACGAGCATAAAATATTAAGTGTTTTAGGATCTGCTCCAAAAACCTTCCTCAGTGAATGCTCAGTGCACTAACAGTTCTTTCTCTCAGAGAAAAAAATTTAGAATAAAAAAAATTAAAAAAAAAACCCAAAGGGAGTAAAAGGAAAAAGAGGAAATTAGGCAGAGAAAGAAAAAAAAAAAGAGGAAGGAGGAAAGAGAAAGAGAAAGAGAAAGAGAAAGAGAAAGAGAAAGAGAAAGAGAGAAAGGGTTTCATTTATTTAAGCACTTCCTTTGAGGCAACCAGACAGTTTACCAGAGTAGGATATTTTCTGATTGATGATATCTCTAAAATAGCAATTTGGACTGGTCTTCTTACATGTATTTCCCATTTTCTAGAAGGTATTTCTGGTCTGTTCAGAAATTCTTCTTTGCAAGCATCCTGTAAAACAAAATTAAGGTACCCTATCTTGTCTTGGCCCAATATGGAGTTTCTTATAAATGGAGAAATAAAACATCAAAAGTATCTCCATAACCATCTCAAACTGGTTGCTATGGACTGCATTTTATCTAGAAGCTGCAAAGAGAGGTAAGATAGGGAGCTTCCCTCATTCCTTCAGTCAGTCTGAAAAAAATGATCAAAAAAGATGAAAATATTTTATAAATTAATCAGGTTTCTGTTTCCTGAACTTTGCAGCACAGAGAACTTTACTGTTTCATACACACAATGATCAAAGACAACCTTACTGCATCTCTTCTTCTATCCTGGCACTGAGTGTCAGGGCAAGCCAGCCATGAAATAGGCAGCAAGTTATAATATTCCTGGAGGGACTGATCTCTGCAACCCTCTTCAAGGCTCCAAAAAGAATTTTTGAAGGACTGCCGACCACTGGACTCCAGCTAAAAATCTCTTTTTTGTACCTGATAGCAAAGAAGTTACACTCCTACCTTCAATAAAATTGTTTATAGCTTTTTCTCCTATCCAAATGCCTGAATAGACTAGATGATGATCTTACCTTCTGGTACATTAATAAAATTAGAGTGTGCATATTCAGGATATAATTATGGATATGTATAGACAGACAAGCAACAGATAAACTCAGGCCCAGGAGAGACTAAGAACTGAAAGTTGAAATAACCTAGAGAAGACCAGGGAGTTCAAGGAATTAAGGGGAAAAAAATTGAAGAAATCACAGAATCACAGCATCAATCAGGTTGGAAATGACCTCTGAGATCACCAAGTCCAACCAATACTGAACACCACCTTGTCAACCAGGCCATGGCATTCAGTGGCACATCCAGTCCTTTCTTAAACACCTCCATGGTGTTTAAGGTGACTCCACTGCCTCTCTGGGCAGCCCATTCCAATGCCCAGTCAGCTTGTCTGTGAAGAAATTCTTCCTAACGTCCAACCTAAACGTCCCCTGGGGCAGCTTAGGACTGTGTCCTCTTGTCTGTCACTGATTTTCTGGGAGAATTGACTGACATTTACCTTGCTATTACTACTTTTCTGGAAGCCAGAGATAATGATAAGGTCTACCTTCAATTTCTTCTTCTCCAGGCTAAATACCCCCAGCTCCCTCAGTCATTTCTAGAAGATTTGTGTTACAGACCCTTCACCAACCTTTTTGCCCTCCTCTGGAGATAGAGATGGATGAAGAAAAATTAAAATGAAATTTAACAATTTACAATGAAAAGGAAAATAAAGTGTTATTCCTAAAGATTTCAACCCCAAGGACACCAGTAACTTTGTTAATCTCTCCCATTTATTTTTGTAGGAAAATTTTTCCACATTCTCTTCTAGGTTTAACTTAAGGAACAGAATCTAAAGAAATATGTACATTTGATATACTACTTCTTTCAGAGTCTTGACAATATTGGCTGATGTAGTCGTCAAGCCACTCTCCTTAATGCTTGAAAGTCGTTGCAGTCAGGTCAAGTCCCAGAGGACTGGACAAAATGGAAACATCATATCCCATTTTTATAAAACAAAAAATGGAAAGGAGTATTCTGGGAATTATCAACTTGTCAGCCTCACCGCTGTGCCTGGGGCAATCACAAAACAGATCCTGCTGGAAGCTTTGCTAAGGCACATGGATAACAGGGAGGTAAATTGTGACAGCCCAAATGGCCTCACCAAGGGCATATTCTGTGTCAACAGCTTATTGGCCTTCTCTGGTGGAATGACTGCATCAGTGGGCAAGCAAATGGCTACAAATGAAATTTATTTGGAATTGTAAGGCCTTTGACCTGGTCCCCCACAACATCCTTCTCTCTAAATTGGAGAGAAATGGATTCAATGGGTGACTGTTCAGTTGATGAAGAATTGCTTGAATGATCACATCAAGAGTGCCGGGATCAGTGGCTCAATATCCAAATGGAGATCATTCATGCGTGATGTTCCTCATGACAGGATTATTTTGTATTGGGCCCAGTATTGTTTAATACTGTCATGAATGCCATAGATGAAAGAACCGAGTGCACCCTCAGCAAGTTTGAAGATGACACTAAGCTGAGTTGTGCAGTTGACACACCTGAAGGAGGGGATGCCATCCAGAGGGATCTGGACAAGACTGAGAAATAGACCCATGGGAACCTCATAGGCTTCAACCAAACCAAGTCCAAGGTACTGTACCTGTTTTGGGGAACCTTCCAACCAAAACTCTTCTATGATTCTGTGATTCTCTACTTTATATTATACACATAAATATAAATTACCCAACATACAGATTGAAGGAAACAGCAGAAGAAATTTGGTACTACAAGTACAATCAAACAACCACTACACCTTCATATGTGTGTTAAATTTGTGTATGCTGTAACAAATTTTTCATCTGAATTTACTCGTTTAATTGTTCTCAGTTGATCTATCTTAATTAAATCAAGTCTCTACAGTATATCGAAAGGCTGTATGAAGAAGTATGATTGATCTAACACTCACACTGTGGTGAAGTGACCATCTTCTATATAGATCT
The DNA here is from genome assembly GCF_047830755.1 of Zonotrichia albicollis. Classification (NCBI taxonomy): domain Eukaryota; kingdom Metazoa; phylum Chordata; class Aves; order Passeriformes; family Passerellidae; genus Zonotrichia; species Zonotrichia albicollis. Next base: position 66,771,391 of record NC_133822.1, read on the forward strand.
TCAAAATAAACATTTAACAGGGAATAATGGCAATTTTTAGGTTTACTGTCCTCTTCCTCAGTGCTGGGAAGAGTGGAAAAAATTCTTCCTGTTGGCTAGGTTCTTTCATTAGAAAAAACATATGTTTGACCCTGGTATTATTACTTTTTCTTTCAACTCTTCTTTTTTCTGAATGACAGTATTTAACATCAAGGGAAAACAAGTGTCCCCTCTTGCTATACACAATTGCAACAGCTCTTGTCAGTACTAGGTCATCTGCAAGCTCATTTTTTCTCCTACTGTTGATGCTAAATAAGTGCAAGCGCTCTGAGATAGATTGGTGATATTGCCGCTAGCAATTGCAATCAAACCCTCCTGGGTGCAAACTTACGGCAGTACCTCCTGGTTTTCTTGGAAAACATTTGCAAATGTTTTCACCTTGACCAAACAAGTCAAACTCAGTGTGTTTCTAGCTCTAGATGGAGTGTACTGACTAACTACCAGGAGTGGGAATTGCCTCCATTTCAGTCCTTTCTTTTTTTATCAGCTTTCACATCTGCCACTTCTTTTGTATCATATGCCAAATATGACATGAGAATGAGGGTAAAGTCCGAGGGCAAATTTCACCTAACAAAGTTTCTTGCGCTCTCTGATGAAAAAGAAAACAAAGCACAAAGTCAACTTCAAACTGTGTGTATTCTTTTACTATATAATTTTAATGACCTGGATAGAAAGGGGAGTAACAAGACAGAGACAAGAGTGGGGTGGATAAAGTATAAATTGGGGTCAGCTAAAAAATTTGTAATTAATCACTGCATTTGATTCTAATACTAGCTGTTGTCATTTATGCACATAACTAATCCCTAGATTATATCAAGACTTTTATGGAATATTAAATTTTAAAAGGTCTCAACTGAAAATCAAAAGAAAGTATTCCTGTTCCCAAAAGAACTACAGCAAATTATTTCAGCCAGAGGCCCATGATCACAAAATTTAGCACTGTGTAAGCAGCAATAACCTTAAAATTAAAGGATGTTTAAAACCAAGGTAGGGAGCTAGAGGTGTAGGGAAAACATTCTCAAAGGGGAAAGGGCTACTGACTAGAACCAAGCAGTTATTTATCTAATATGTATATTTATTTCTCATTTTCTTCTTCCGTTTAACAAGAAAACAAAATCAAGATACCTCAGTTATGCCTTATTTTTTTTTTCAAAATGCTCTTCAGAGTTTTTAAGAAAGGAAAGTTTAAGTATTAACATTTTATTTGGCCCTTAACATTCAAGTTGAGAAGACTAAAGGGTGGAAGGAACACATTTATTACATCCTATAACAGTGCCACTGAAAACATTAAAAGAAGTAAAAATTGGGCATACTGCAGGGTTTTCCCAGATATTTATGTAAAAAGACACTCACCCTCCCTGTCTTCCAAATTGTCCGAACTTGAAGAAAAGCCAAGAGATGAATTACGGTAATGCTGAACCATATTTCAAACCACTGCATCTATGGTGCTTGTGTATCTCAAACCCAGGACAGGGACTACTTTAGAACTTAACAGCTTACTGAATGAAGGTTCCTGTTTTCTTGTCCTTTCTTTTGAGACTGTACTCCAAAACACCGAATTCAGTGTTTTTCTGGGTTGTAGGAAGACTGGCAGCCAACTCATACTGACTTTCAATGGTATTGGGGTATGCAACTCCCAGCAGGGCTTATGAAATGTCATTCCTAATTGATATTGAAAAAAGCTTACATTATTCTACATTAAAATTGAGGTTATTTCTTAAGATTGCCATAGAAAATTATTTGAATTACACAGTGATGCATGTTAATTTTTCCATATCACCACCCAATAAATTCTGCAATTAACCCATATCATTGCCCTAATATCATGTGCTTTGGGGAAATCTTTTCAATTAAAAACTCAACACCAGGAGTAGAGAATTGGAAGGGATGCCTAAAATTGGATTTACTTTGCTTGTTTTCCCTTAAGGTTAAAATAGGCTTTTGAAAAAAAAGCATCTTGTTTTTTGCATCTTTTCTTATGGGTTTTTTCTCTCCTTCCAATGGGATTAATGAATTGCACCAGATGCACAGGAATCAAAGAATATTGTGCATCTATTAAAATGAGAGATATAATTTAGAATATCCATAAATTAGAGGTAGCTAATTTAACCATCATCATAAATTGAACACAGAATTTTTTCCTGGTCTGTTTAATTCTTGCAAGGACCTCAAAGTGAATATTTTCACTATTAAAAACAAAACAAAAAAAAACCAGCAGCAATGACAATGACAACTACCAAACAATATTTAATCCCTAAAAGGTATGTTAATTTCCATATGTAAATAACCACAGTTAAACACAAGGTGCTTATCATAACTAGGCTGTCAACTGAACTTTCTCTCTAGAGAGAGAAATAGGATATGTTTTCTCTTCTAAAGAGCTCAGCATTTGAGAGGACAGATTGTGTGTCTGTGACTTTAGTTCATTTACTTTGATGTGGTTTTGTTCTCGGTTTTTTGTTTGGTTGGTTTTGGTGTTGTTTTTTGTTTTGTTTATTTTATTTTTTCTTTTTTATTATTTGTTTACCTGTGTTTTGCTTTTACAGTTGTTTTTACTGTTTTGTTGGCACTGACCTGGAAACTATTGTTCTAAGTCTGCATTTTGCATTAGGGTGTTTCCTCACCCTAGCCTGGGTTTAGTTTTGTACAAAATTAAAACTGAGGTTCTCAATATGCTTTTACAGTCTTGGTACAGTGTGACAGTATTCACAGGGGTTCTTAGATGAAAATGTTGACTCCGTGTTCAGAAGGCTTGATTTATTATTTTATGATATATATATTACATTATATCTATACTAAAAAGAATAGAAGGAAAGGTTTCCTCTCAGAAGGCTAGCTAAGAATAGAATAGAAAAGAATGATAACAAAAGGCAGCTCTCTCGGACTCTGTCTGAGATAGCTCGGCCTTGATTGGCCATTAATTATAAACATCCAAGATGGGCCAATCAAAAATCCACCTGTTGCATTCCCCAGCAGCAGATAACCATTGTTTACATTTTGTTTCTGAGGCCTCAGCTACTCAGAAGGTAATAAAATCCTAAGAAAGGATTTTCACAAAGAGATGTCTACGTCAGTAGAGTTTTTCCTTTCAAATTCCATTTTCATGTTCTCATGCTGAAGGATAGGAGGAGATTTCACTGATTGCAAAGGGCTAAGCCATATGCCATAAGTTTGGAAAACATGGCTCCAGAAATTCTGTCAGCTGGCTCCAGAGTGATTGTGTCAGCTTCATTCAGGTACACTGCTAGAACAGCAGTCAATGGAAGCCTTTACACTTTGGGACCAGGGCAAAAGAGCTGTGCAGAATTTTATAATGGTTCTTTTCAATACTCCTGTACTGTGACTGTTACTGAAATAGGGAATTCCCAGGACACAATACATTGGCAGTAAAATAATCTTCATTACTCTTCAATGCACTTATATTACTGGCTAGTAAAAGTTTAATTAGACTTTAGAGAAGACTATTCAGCCCATTAAAATAATAAATGAATTCTGGCATTAAACAAACTTGGACAATAATCATTAATTTTATGAAACAGAAATATATTTCTTTTGCCAAATGATATGACAATCTCTGGGGGAAAGGCTCATAATCTATTTTGTCTTAGATACAGGATTTCTCATTAGTCAGGAAATTATGTCAAGTTTTGAGGAGAAGCTCCTAAGACCGAGGATCGAGTCTAGTTTCCTTTCACATTTTGTAGCTACAATATGGAAAAGTGAACTGTTTATAGAATACTGCTGATTTTGAGATTCTGTGAGAGAAATTAAAGCATCTGCCCTCACTGTTCATAGAGCAAGGTGTCTATTTCAGAACTGGACATGCCTTGATAACAAAAGTTTTAAGAGTTTGAAGTAATGAATTTTGCAATACCAAGAGCCCAGGTACCTACAGTGTACCTTTTAGCTAAAATGTGATTTATAAAATGTATTCCGTTTTCTGTAGAGATCATGCTGGTCCTTGCATGTTAATTTGTATCATGTAAGTATTTAAATCTCTGTCTCCAGAAATATTTCACAAAGAAATAAATCTGAAGGAAGAATCTGTGACATTAAGTCTAGTTTGAGAAGCATTCTAACAATAGGAAGTCAAAGTCTTTAATTGAGGTAGTATTAATAGATTTAGGTATATTATGAAGACACAAATTGCCACACAATGTCACCTCCATGTTACTTGTAATGGTGGGATTCTGATTTTTAACAAAATGGTCGCAGGCTAAGAAACTACAAATGCCAACCCATATAAATAGATAATATCAACTGGGGATATTTTTAAAATTCTTTTAGCAAATATAATAGTAAAAAACCCCTAAAGTCTAGAAAAATAGCTTATAATGTATTTGAAAATGTCGCAAATAATTATCTCTTTACTAAAAATATCAAGAATGTCACTATAATTTTTTTTCTGTTAAATGAAAAATAGATGTCAATGCATATTTTTGTTCAGTACAGACTTTAATTGCTTTGCTTTCTTGTTATTTGCATTGCTATGCAAAATCCAATGACCTTTATGTTACATTAGAATATCAGAAAAAAATGCAAAGGCATTTCTGTCTTGATGTGAAAAATGCTATTTGTTTTTCATGTTCTAGTCTGCTGTTGGGACTTAAATCCCACATGAATGCATTTTAAACTAAGATTCCCAAGAGAAAACATGCTTATTTCTTCTCTCTCTATAGGGAGAAGATGAGGGATGCAGATGAGTCAGAAAAAATCAGTATCATGATTATGCATAAAAAGATCCTTCAGGTTTTACGTCCTCCTTTTTTGCCCCTTGAAATTTTTTGACAAAGACATCCTGATTCATTTTTTCAGCACTTTCTTAGGAACATATTTAATGTGTAAATGACCTTGCATTTTTTCTGCTTTTTTTTTTTCATTTTCTATTAAAATTATGGTCTATTAATTGGTATGCCAGCAGGAAGAAGCAGTGAGGTTTTTTTCTTTTTTTAAATTTAATTATTATTGTAAACTGATTATGGAGAGGAGCTTTTCTGAAGACCAAACTTTCCACATTAATAAAGAGTGGGCTGTTGTATAGCCCAGTGTTGAGATTTGAAATATGGACAGTGGCAAGAAACTGCAGTGAGAAATCACTAAGGAGTTCAACATGTACTTGTGTTCCAATGTAAAAATCCTGGCTTCTGTTAAACATCAAGTGCTAAAAAACCCTTTCATGCTGAAGTTCATATCATTGAGTTTAGCTTACATTTCTATTTTTTTCTAGCCTTTCCCAGTACACAGCTACATTCTCCCCTGCAGTATGTAGGAAGCTATCTGAATAAATGCTTCTGCAGTTTAGAAAACCTCTTGTGCTACATAATTTTGCTGGATGGAAAAAGATGGAATTAGACCTCTTTTGGCAGCCTCAGTGCAACCACTCACATATGAGCTGTCCTGCTGTTCCCTCTCTGAAAAGCCATTGTGTCTCTATCATTGTAGACTTCAGTCTTGGCAAAACTGCATTGCCACAGTGTGATTTCCATGGGCTTTATTTTAAACAGAATTATTTATGCTATTCTTACAGAATCTAAATCATCATGAGAGCCTCCAGAGTGAAGGTTAATTCTGTTGCCAGCAGCTGTAGCTTCACCCTCCGAAGCTGAATCTGGCTGTGGCAGCAATTACTGGCCATTCCTGTTCCGATAAATTTGTGTTTTCTCTTTGATCAAATATGTCAAGCTTTTAATTCTGCATAATCATTGATCGCATGAAGTGCCAGACCATCTTGTTTTATCATCATTCACATCTGCTGCTATTTTCCAGTCACACAGGTAAAATGCATTGACCTAGAACGTGCTGTTTTAACCTCAGCAGCCTTACTGTGAATGAATGCCAAATGTGTCTGAAATACTGATCCCAAGCACTTGTAATTTCAAGAGATGATACACTAGATGAAATAATTAAAAATAAAAAAAAAAGCTAAAGTAATTGTCTCAAAAGTAAAGTGCCAGAAACTAAAATAAGATGGAGAAGTTGTATCATAAGGAGGAACACAACACCTTTGATCTTTAAGAATCCTGTGGGTCATGCAGAATACCTGTTAAATTTATGTTACACAGTAGAGATCTTCTGGAATAATTGGAGAATATTACTATAATGATAAGTAAAAAGTAATAGGTCAAACTGCAATTTTTAATTTTTTTTTTAGTTTGACCAATGTTTGGGCAGAAAGTCAAAATTTTAAAAATAATGTGTGACGATAATAACAGACTATTAAAAATGCCCAGTACCTCACATAACAGTTTCTGCTACTGATGATGTTTTGATTTCTGTATTATGTATTTCCAGCTCAAATTTCTAAGAAAAACCCCTGTTTGTGTGCAAATTGACCTTTTCATTCTGAAAAATGCTTAAATGGGACTATTTTAGAACTGTTTATTTTTTCTCCTCTCTCCACAGTGAATAAATTAACAAGAACATTTCCTTTAAACTTTATTTCATTAGAACTGTCTTTTTGGATACTTTCAAGAAATTTTATAATTCTTCAAATATAATAGCCAGATAACATCACAAAATGCTCTGATAAAATGGAGCCATTTACTACCCATTATCCTCCTGCATACGTACATCAGTTTTAAGCATTTACTAATTTAGAAAATAGGAAGCTCCAAGAAGATGAACATGCTTCCACTGCTTAGTCAAATCCTATATTTTCACAGACATTAACATTTTCCATTCCTAATATGCCACAGTATGCTTTCAGCTCTTCAAGCCAAAAGTGCTAAAACAAGGCAAGGTAATATGGGGGGGTTATATTTGCTCTGAATTGTATCAATTCAATTTTTGCATTATCCACTCTCACAATTTTGCACCTTGAAACCATAACTTAGAAGCACAATTTTTAGACATGAAAGGGAAGAATGTCATGAGGCTCTACATGTCATATTTTCACATGAGAGAGGAAAATTGCTAAGCTCAACACCAGACAGGATGGTATATATCTTTTGACCACATCCAGTAATGTATACTTCATTTTATAGTAACTTCTAAGACTCTTGTACAAATTTAGCTGTAGACTTGCACTTTAGCAAGCACTATTTGCTGTACATGACAAGTTGAGAAGTTCAGCCATTTTTCAACAGTCTGAGTGATAAAACATGGTAATAATTTTGAGATGGAAGTTTAACACTGCAAAAGTTCTAATACAAAAAGGAATTTTTTTCAATGGCAAAACCAGAAAGGACTAGAAAATACACTTACCACTGGAAAGGAATTAACAAAGAACATTTCAGACAGGTGGTAATAAGAACATTTTAATAGATTTGAAAGTATTCAAAAGAGTGTTCTTTGTTGTTTTTGTTCTGGTGGGGTTTCTTTTGTTTGTTTGCTTGGTTGGTTGGTTGGTGGGTTTATTTTGGCTTGTTTTTTTTCTGCTTTGATCAATCCCTTATTCACACTCACACTTGTTCTTATACACTCCAGTAGAACAAGAATATTTGAGTTCCCTCCTTCTGGTTAAGCTGCAGAGAAGGAGCAATTCTGATAAAATCAGCAGTGCAAAGCAGAAAATATTGGCAGTACACACAGAGATTATTCTCACTTAGATTAAATTTTTTCATCTCTTTCAGTAATGACCCTTCTTTTGGCCGTAATTACTTTTGGTTAACCCCTCCATTTCAGAGTTTAACTATTAGGTAATGCAAGGAATGATATTTAGCCATTCCAAATTGTCATCATTTTTGGGAAGCATCTAATAATTTCACTTGCTTGCAGGAGCTATCTAGCTTTTTACTATTTCACTGTCTGCTATAAATACTTTCAAAATATTTTGCATTCTCCTGTACTCTCAGCAGGGGCCATATGAAAAGTCCATGTAAGCACCATACTGTGGCTATGCATTTTTCCCAATGCAGCAATAGTGTACTAGCACATGCCAGTTCAACAAAATCCCTTAGTTTCCTCTGTGGAATTATGGACCTCCAGAGAGCAAACAGTTATGCCACAGGAGTTTGACAGGAATTCAACAGAAGTTTGACAGAAGCCCTTTTTACATTGGAGATGAACGGACATACACAGGTATCATTCAGTTCATCTTAGGGTAGACAGAAAGAAATGCCCAATAAATCATATCCTAAGAGTATACCTCCATTCACTTAGAAATGGAACATACAAGAGTGTAGCTCAGTAGAGATGTCCAGATTGTGAACATCAACATCAGCCAATACCTCTTCAAAGGTATTGCACTCTTAGGGAACAGGGGAGTTCTCTGTTGTTACAAGTAAACCTGAATGACAGATTAAAAATTAAGCCCATATATAAAATTTTCATTATCAGATAATAAAAACAGTGACAGTGTTTTCATTATAAGAAATTAAACATAGGAAAATGTGTGTGTTGGAAAATTTATGAAAATATATAAATATTGTTCAGTACTTTGAGGTTTTGGGTTTTTGTGGTTTTTTTTTTATTTGTTTGCTTGGTTTCAGCGTTAAAAGTAAAACCACAAATTAAGAAAAATTTACCTGTGTGGTTCAGGTTTATCAAATAATTTCCATCATACCTCTGATGGAAGATAAAAAAATATTTAATGTCTAATTAATGCTTTTTCTGACAGAATTTGTTAAATTGAAAATCATACATCGCATGGCTTTTTAAAAAGCTAGCACTGACATTTCTGTTGCCTCTGTGTTCTACAGCTGAATCTATATTTTCATTTAAGAATGAGATGATGACATTTATTATGGAATGTGCTAAAATTAGTTTAATAAACACCATTTTTCTTTAAAATTGACTGCCATTTTTTATCGAAATATAAACTCTCAGTGAAATAACTGTTCAGCCTATTTTAGATACAAAGTTCTTTTTCGGGGAATTTAAGCTCTGTAAATTGTAAATTATAAATTATAACGTTTACCTCAGTGCACTAGTTACAAAATCACATATGAAACTGCAATGAAGTTCATTAAGAGTATGCTCAGAGCTATTTTTACTAGGTTTCGCTAGCTTTAACATTACATGACATACATGCATATAAACATCTTGTGCACTTGGTTATTTGTTCAGCACTAAGATGAATCACAGAGAAATATGATAATTATAGCAATCTCTTCTCAATTCATATATTAAAAAAATGCAAACAGACAAGCCTTTTTGCTTCATTCTTAATTCAAAGACCTTTTTAAACAAAGAATGAAACTTCATCTACCACAAAACAAGATGTTTCCTCCTAAACTTGTCTCAAAACCAAGACTGCAGCAAATGCAAGAGCCAGAGATGGTCTAGGTATTTTATCCTGTTGCCATATTGCTCCTGCTGAGGTGATATTGTCACCACCAAATTAAAACAGGCCTATTTATCCACAAAGATTTAGAGGATTTACCCACTGATTTCTTTTGAGAAATGGATCTGCATATCAGGAGTTCACATACACTCTCATGTGCAGCCTGAGGGTTCAGCTGTACTGCACTGCTTGTCTGTGTGAGGCACATCACGCAAAGCAAAGCTGGCAATGAGCCGTACAGCTAATTTCTCATGTGTGCCCAAATACAGCTTTCCTGAGGGGGAAATTTCTTACCTTCAAAGGATGAAATGCTTGTACTTCTGATCGCTGCAAATGTGCTCTCAGAAAGTTTGGATACCATAAACTCAGACCTAACTCAACTGTGCCCTGAGTGCAGTGCACGGAATCACAGGGTGGAGGGAAAATTTCCTTCTAGTGTTATTGCTCAAAAGACCCAAGATCCTCGCTGTCCTGGGGTGACGATGATGCTTGTATCTCCATTCATCTGTTCTGTGCCTTTAAGACCGGCTCTGAAGAGTGGTCTTTGTTTGGATTTCTCTTATCAGGGACCCAGAGACAAGCGGTACATAGGGCTGTTTTTTCACTTCTGGCTTCAGCTTGCTGCTTTTGCTTGCTCTTTTTTTCTGCTCCTGCTTCTGCTCTGCTTTCGCCTCTGCTTATTAGCTAGCTCTAACTAAACAGTCCACATTCCTTCCTGGACTGTTTCTCCTCTCCTGTTTCTGTGACCATCTCGAACCTGCTCCGGACTGGGACCCGGGAACACCGAAGGTTCGGCTGCAGCGGCTGGCCCAGCGCCGGAGGGACTGAGAACAGAGCAACCACCCCCGAAAGAGACTTTCTGATTTTGCCATCTTTCTCAAAGCGGTGTCATCGGGTATTGTTCATTTTGTGTGCTGGGGGGTGCTGGGCCAGTCAAATAAACAGGTTCTTTCCACCTCTCTCCGAGGAATTTTTTCCCGAACCAGTTGGGGGGAGGGGCCGTGTGGGTTTCGCTTTCCGGAGGGGCCCTCCCTTGCAGATTCTTTAACAAATTTGCCCTAAACCAGGACACTCGCAAGGATAATATTTTTAGAACTGCTTCCTAGAACATGTGGACTGCAAGCAGGGCCCAAGAGAGGAGATGTGCAGACCACACCAATCTGTCACCAGCAGAGGCCAGCAGCACCAAACTACTGTCCTGTCCAGGAGCCAGGGATAAATGGGAAAAGAGCTGTGGCTCCTGTAGGTAACTCATGGAGGGAGCAATAGCCAAAATGAGACTTGCAGGCCAGTGAGGCAACCAGGGAGGGAGATAAGCAGTTTCAAAGGCACCACACAAGCCAAGGGACAATGCATACATACAAGAAGAAGGGACATCGAAGGAAGATACCAAAGTTTCACAAGTACTTGGCTGCCACTTTGCAAGAAACACTAATGTTTTAATGGGTAAGTCTAGAGCCATCAGCAGAAAAGGCTTTGACTACTACACTTGAAACTATTGCAGCTTCCCTGTCAGAACCTTTAGCAGTAAGCCGTAACACGCAACCTTATGAAATGCAACGTAACTTGCTGAAGGCATTACTATTCACAAAAGCTGATATTGTAGAGGTAAGAGACACATAAATAAACTACCTGCTACCACCTTAGGGAAAACTACAAGTTCTTCCATAATCATTAAGTCTTACAAATAAGAATTACCTAGTGTTTAACAGAAAATATTTTTCTGAGCAAAGGGAAGATCTCATATAAAGAAAATTAGGATTTTCTCTTAGTCCAAATAAAGTTTAACAATCTATTAGTGCCAGATATTTGATTAATCTAGAAAAGCCCTTCACGGGTAATATCAAAAATTCTTATTCACCCTTCCTAATTAAAATCTTAATGAAGGATAAATAAAGTTAAGGCTACCAGGGGGATTTTCTGCCATGCTGGGATATTAAATATCAGTGGAATATTTTTTTTATAAATGTAACTGAAAGTGGACAGGCTTTTACAATATATAATTTCTTCCTTTGTGTCAAAACTTCCTACACTCATAAAAGCCATGCACTTGATTTTTAAAGGTTGTTGAATATGGGGCACCATATTTGTCTGATTCTGATACTTTATTTCATGACAAGAAGATCATACTTTCTTAAGACTGTTGTTGATGAGCTAGCATGGGGAAATATGTAGAATAGGACTTAAAATTAAGTAACAGATAAAAGATGCCAATGTGTTCTTTAATCTTTCAAGTGGTAATATCAATTATGTTTCTCATATAGATATTTTATATGCATTATATATAACATTATTATTATAATTGTGGGGAAATATTCCACGGTAAGATAAAGAAGTTAAAAGGTTCTGTTAAAAGTTAAAGGTTCTGCTTCTGTTAAACGTGGCCCTTCTTGTTCAACTCGATCTAAATAGGAATACTCTAGAAAGAATTCAAGCTCTCTGGGAAAATAAAAAACAAAAGTTGTTGTTATTGATGTCATTGTGGTGTGGGTATTTTTCTCACATTGCAAATAGAATGTTTAAATCTGCATGTGTTTAACCTATCTCTGACTTTACACTGAAGGATAACTCTTGGCTCCACAACTGTAAGTGGATATTTGTTCTTTATAGTCTTTGAATGCCATACCGGAACCACCATTTCCTATTTATGAAATCTAATTGCATTTTTTCTATGTATGTTTAGCTATAGACAGTTCCATATTTCTTCACCATTTCAAATCAAGAAGAAAACTAAACAAAACCAGAAGAAGCCAAAAAATGACAAATGGGGGAAAAAACACCAAAAAACCCCAAGACAGTTAAAACATTTACAGAACACTTATAAAATTCCTGGTGAATGAAGAAGGAAGTCTGAGGACCAATCTAGATTTCCACTGGGGTGACAAAACCTTTATCAAATATGTTAGATTTGAGAAGATAATTCTCAAAGAACTACTAAAGACATTGCATGGAAATGCACCTCAAAGGCTGGGTAAAACCTTGTTTGAGTGCTGCTTTTCTTTCAATGTATGTATTGGGATCGATCTTGTGGTTGTAAAATTTTCCACACCATACCACATAGTTTTATAGTTATCTGATGAAAGATTTAATGGATAAGTCTATTGTTTGTCTATGCTATACCTTTCAAAATGTAATCAGAAAGCCTTTGTTCGATCAAAGAAGATAAAATGATAAAACTAATATCCCAGAAGTAAAATTGACTAGTAAAACTACACAGAGCTTATCTGATTGAAGAAAATTTCTCATTTTCAGTTCAGTAGAGAACTGACTATAAACTGATGGAATTCAAATTTCCTTATGCCTCTTATACACTGAATAACAGAAGATAATCCCATATTTGTAGAGGAAAATGCTTAAATGCTACTCTTTTCCATAACCATGGAAATGGAGTTACCTATTCCCAGTCATTCACTCATCAGAACTGCCCAGAACTTTATTCCAAGTTTTCTTTGTTGCAAAAGGGAGCCCCAGATTCTAATACAGCTTGCTCAGTAGCTGTCAGTGAGCTCCAGATGCAGAAGTGTGATTAAGAATCAAGAAAGTAGGAAAAGTCAGTTTTCAATTTTTTGGATGCAAGCTAAAGAATAAAGTCACAACAATTAGATAAAAATATCCTGATTACAATTCTGTGTAATTATTGTCTGTAAAATATTAAGCTGCACTAGAAATGATAGAGAGAACAGGCACATATTTTGACCCCATATCCTTTGATATATAGTAACAATTCTAACCCATTACCTCACATCTAACAGGGGCAAATCCATTAGTTGTTGAAAATAGGAAGTTACATTAAAGAGGGTTGAAATTTCATAGAAACAATATTTATATCACAAACATACATAAAAAAAAATTAGTGGAGCAATAACAACACCCTTCAGCACTAGAACTACTTAAAAACTTCAAGGGCCAAAGAAGTATCTTACTTTAGCAAAACTGAATTATATGAAATGTAATAAAACCATTCTTTAAATATAGATATTACTCTTAATTTTAAGATATGTTCACTAGCACTTTTTTTTTTCCAAATAATTAAAACTGCTTCTTAAGATGTTCTGCAATGAGTAGTGACACATTAATGCTGCACAGTTAAAACAGATTATTTTAAAATTGAATCTAAATGTACTGTAATTCACATTCATTAAAAGAGTAGACATTTTTCAAGTAAATTAAACTATTCTATAAAAATCAATTCACTGTACAACAGTAACATATTACTGACCTGCAGTTAAAATTCAATCATTTAAGTGGGAGAAGCACTAATCCAGCAGCAATAATTCTGTTGACACAACAATATTTATTCAAATTTAAGAAAATAAAATACCCACCGTGCATCTGTGAGACAGTCCAGAGTATCTTTAGGCTCAATAATTGTTTATTAGCCGTGAAAAGACAGATTATTTTATAGGCAGCAAATTTGAAGTGTACATTGAGAATTAAAGAAAAAAAATATTTGGAGAAACACTTTTAAATTTCTTGTATAGATTTTGGTCCCAGTATTGGATATTTGACATAAAACTAATGTTTTTGTGTAAATTTATCAGCTTAAAGAAAAATACCATATGATCTACAGGTATAATCCCATATGAGTTTATAATTACTGATATACTTTTACTGAAAACATAAGCTAATATGTGCTATTAGAAGAGTTTCAGTTTAGGAGCTTTCTTCAGGTTTGTTGGAGAGGAGTAGCAGAAGTGATTTTTTTTTTTTCCTTTTTAATACTAAACTTTAAGTATCAGAAGGCATAATTTAAAAAATTGGCAATTTAACCTATTACTTCAACAATAACATAAAGTAAGTGAAATCCACCTTTTATTAAGAGTAAAACCATCTCCCATTGTGGAGCTTTCATTCAGTTTCATATATCAATGTGCAATCAGATATTTCCCATTCCAAATGTGGTGAATATGATCAGGATTTTGACTTTAACTGGCTTATCTCTTCCTTCTAAAAAAAAATCAAAATGGATTGTTTGAACTATATTAAACATCACTAAGTCTGTTCCTACAACATTATTTTTTTTCAGTTTTCATGCACAAAATAAGAAGAAAGAAAGAAAGAAAGAAAGAAAGAAAGAAAGAAAGAAAGAAAGAAAGAAAGAAAGAAAGAGAGAGAAAAAAAAAAAGAAAGAGTCAGTCACATTGAAATCTGGCACACTTCAATTATTTTATATGAACCAGATTAACTGCAGTGGTGATTGAACTTCTTACACTGAAGAAGATGTAGAAGTCAACAATGTCAAGACATTTAGTACCTTTACTTTACAAGACTTGGCATCAATGAATTAGGCTGCATAAGGCAGCAGAAATGTCCCAGCATTTGTTACATACGATGGATTTTTCTATTTTAAGTGTGTACGACATAAAGTTGTTTCAGCATCAAGTCCTTTTTGGACAAATGACAAAATGACATCCGTAATTCCTATAGCCATTGTCAAGTTCAGTTTCATCTGGATGTTACTGCACTTCAAAAATTCCTGATACTTAGCTCATTCTGCAGTGTCAGAACATTGAAAGACTGAAATCAAACTTTGCCAAATGTTGTTTCAGGCAGGCAGTTGAGTTTTCTTAGGACCATTACTTGTCAGAAGTAAAAATTGTTACCAGGGCCACATTCTACTACAGATAAGAAACATTACATTCTCTTACACTTTTAGATTCTAGTGGAGTTATTTCCAACCTATGTTTTAATATGTTAAGCTGTTGTGATAATTTTTTCCAGGAAAACACCAATGTGCATTTGGGTAGATAAGAGAAAAACAAGGTTCAACCTGATTAAGGATTTCACTGTGAACAGACAAGCACTTACAGTTTGATTCCATGTTACCTGCCACCATGACAATGGTTGACAAGAAAGTAGAGCTCGTTTCACACCTACTCAAACTCATGAAGACAAACCAAGAAGAACACTTATGTCAAGAACACTTAAAGGGAAGCAGACAATTGGATGAAACAAATTGCATCCCACTTCTGAAAAAGAACCAATGCATTGCTTAAGGGCTTTTGGGAAAACAAAAAAACTGTCTTTGGGTATATAGATTCTATCTATCAGAACAATCAGATCAAAGCTCCTTGATGACACTTAGCAATAAAAGGATTCAGATAAACAGGAATGAAAATTGCCTGATGATCAGTAAGAATACCTCCGTTAATGTGAGACAGAGTATAGGACAGGAACTGAAATTGTGATGGCTGGCTGCTTATCTCACCTGCTGTTATCTCTACCAGATGCCCAGATAAATGATGATATAGAGTACTTGCACAGTGCAGGATAGCAGTTTAGAACTGCAATTTAACACATCTCATTACACTGGAAATAATGTGTTTTCCTGATAACAAAGTGGCCCAACAATCTCATATATTCTCATTTATTTCTTCAACAGCATTCTATAATGGAATTTACATATTAATTTTATATTCTACTGTGTTTTATTACATAAAATGAACTTTTCTTACAAAATATTCATGACAGACTTGGTCACTCTTTATTTTTTCAATGGATACGATTGCTTCATGGAAAGTGTCAAAAAGTATTGGGACAAAACTTTAACTATGAAAACTCTGCTGGTGGCCAGAATTACATGTTGAAGTTAAAATTGTCTAAGTTTGAAACCAGTCTTATACAAAAAAATGCATGAATTTATATACTTAAAAACCAACTCTTTCTCAATTGTAGACATGATTTTTTTTTTCCTTTTTCTGGAACTCAAGGTCACAACTGATGTATATGTTATACTACTGCATTAGTAGATTATCTGATATTTATAAACTCAATTTGAGTCACATGTACTGTTAAAATGATAATATTTCCAACATGCAATACATGGTCTCATTTTTTTCAGAGGATTGTCAAAGTCTTATATTTTCAGAAGGAGAGGTTTTATATACAGGCAGTGAAGAGCATTCTGCTTTCAAGACAACAAACAAGTTGAATGCTTGAATAAAACTTTGAAAAAGATTGCTAACCTGGGAGGAAAATTTTGAAAATTCTTTTCTGCAGACTTTCTACAAAGTTACAAGGTTACATGTCTTCCAGCAATTCAAAGAACACCGGCTGATTTACTGCATGGATGGAGAATGCATACAAAGCAAAATGCTAAATGTTAATGGATTACCATTGTCTTATCCTGAAAGAACATAATCATTACAAAACAAAGCCAAAAATAAACAGTAAAGATTTGAAATATACACAGAGTGGCATAAAATACCTTAAAATACACATTTGTGAAACTATGAAAGCCCAGAGGGACTATGGAAGTAGGGCTTTACAGGGTATTTCTTTGCATTATTTTGATTGGTCTTTGTTTCATTCCTCAGGAATAGGAAAGCAGGATGAGACAGCACTAAATTTTTCTCCCTCCTCCTGGTTCAGATCCTGAAAAATATTTTTGATTTTCACTATCAAGTGGATTCATGTCACAACTCTTGTCCTACAGACCATACTCTTCACACTGCACCATGAAATAAAAAGGCTTATTTTTGAAATCCATCAGAAGAACTGTTTTTATGTGCTTCCAGCACTCTACTTACTCTGTAGCCACATTTGATCAGCAGGTAGTGAGAACAACAATTCAGTGGGAGCAGATCACAAAAAAGTGAATATCTTTGCTCAGACACCTAGGGAAAAGACTGTACCTATGCAATCAGCCTTGTTGAGGCCATACCTAGGGTCCTGTGTTCAGTTCTGGGCCCCTCACTTCAAGAAAGACGTTGATGTGCTGGACCATATCCAGAGAAGGACAGTGAGGTTGGTGAATTGTTGAAAGAGCAAGTCCTGTGAGGGACAGCTGAGGGAGCTGAGGGTGTTTAGACTGGAGAAAAGGAGGCTTAGGGGAGACCTTATTGCCCTCTATAACTCCCTGAAAGGAGGCTGCAGCCAGGTGGGATTTGCTGCTTCTCCCAGACAATCAGTGACAGGAAAAGAGGAAGTGGCCTCCAGCATGCCAGTGGAGGTTCAGGTAAGACATCAGGAAGAATTTCCTCACTGGAAGAATTGTCGAGCATCAATATGGACTGCCTAGGGAGGTGGTAGAGTCACCAGGACTGTCAGTATTCAATAAACAACCAGACATGGCACCTAGTGCTTGATTTAGTTGACATGGTGGTGTTCAGTCAAAGGATGATTCTATGAAGGACAGGACTAGATCCTGCCTTTCAGTGTACCTAACATACCAGGACTGTAATATGCAGGTTCTACCTTGTATATGCATTTAAAATTGCTCATCTCTTACTTTACAGAGACAGTGCAATGCTTTTACTCGCCAGCTGTATTTTGGTACCTTGTTTTCTGCTGTTCAGTGCAGAGCATGGACTGTGACAGAAACCTGACTCTAATCAGCAATCTCCTAGATAGAGAAAATGGGGATTAGGCGTGTATATCCTGAAAAAGAGTTGGTTGTTATTCCTGATGTTATTCTTAAACCACAAGTTATTGCATTACTCGGCCTTATAAGCTGTATAGCTGTTTACTGACTGTATAATTACTACTAGAATAAAATAAATTCTATTTTTTGTACAGTAGGTTTTCCCAAAAAAAACATATAGAGTTGTTGCATTGTTACCTCTGAGCAGAGGATGTCAGTCAGTTGTTATTAGCTGAAAAGTGAAGAAGACTTTAAATGGGATATGGATCACTATTTGTGACTGGTTTTCACATGATTTGCAATTGAAAGTCATCTTTACTGATCTAATAGACTTATTATAACATATACTTAAGTTTTCAATTTAGATAGGCAATGTTTACATAGAACAGTCATCTGCACCAGAAAGACTAGACATGGCTCTTAGCTTATGTATTTGGAAGCCTTTTAGCATGGCTGCAGTAAACTACAGATGTGTCTTAGCTCAGAGTTCCTGTTGGACAGCTGCCACCTAAAATCACTATGGTGCACTTTCAGCAGGTGTTAGCAGCCAAAATCCAGATTCCAAACAGACTGAACATGCTCTTATTCCCTTAGAAACAGAGGGAGTTGTTCCTGCCATTCTAGCTGTCTCCTTCCATGCACTGTGCACTGACTATGATCAGGCCATAAAGGGGAAATCACAGGACCAGCATCCTTGTTTAATTGCAGCAAATTGCTGTAGTTATTAACCTACACTTCTTCTCAGCCAGAGGTGAAGGGAAAGGAGCCTTCCTATCTGGAATTCAAAACTGTTAAAAGAGAGAAGAGAGAAGAGAACAGAATTTGAAAAGGAATTTATTTGGAAGATGATCTGGAGGCGTACTGCAGGGTGGGATCATAGGTTGTTAAGATTTTAGAGTGGTCAAATGTGACTGCAAGAATATTTGCCCTTAGGATTAAGGAGATTTTTAATGCAAAAAGGCTGAAAAGTTTTAGTGTTTCAAATTGGGCCAAATCAACTCATATTTCTTATACAAGATTTTACAAATTACAAGTTTGTGGCAGTTTCAGTTAGATAGTGGTCAAGACAAATTTTATATTGAAGAGAGTAACACATCTTACCTTTCTTTTTTAACAACTGACATATAAGATAGAGGGAAAGGAGTAATGACTAAATGGAAAAGAACTGGAAACCTTTACCCTTCCTTTTTTTCAAAATCAGAATATCAACAAGATCTATGGTACTTCTGAAATAAATAAATAACATTTTGGGAAGTATAATCAGAGTAATTGAAACCTAAAACTTGTTAATCTACAGTGGTTTTCATCTTCAAAGAACTACAAACACAAAAAATTTCTATTTCCCAAAGCATGGAGTGTGTCCCATGAGAGGACAGATGAAATAGAGGCAGCAGGCAGAGAATGACCTCCAAATTGCTCTCTAGAGACTCAGCTATCATTAGTCACAACAGAGTGTAGGTAACATTTTCAAAAATATCTCTGTGATTTAGGAGCTGCCAGGCTGGTAGATGAAATCTGGCAAAATTTCTTCAGCATCTGAAGAGGGCAACACCCCACAGTGATCTGTTTTCTGCCTCAGTTCAGAGTTAACTCCTCTAAAACAACCTCCAATGTTTGCCTCTGTACACATGAATCAAAATCCTATATTTTCTAAAACTTTTCAGACACAGGAATATATAGATGTGTGTCCTTAAGGCACCAGTGTACATTGGGTGACTAAGTCTTGTTGCTTCCCATCATTCAGTCCCAAGTTCTCAAAGGTGTTTTGGTGTCTACCTTTGGGGAGAGAAAAAGAAAAAGGACTAGACTTAGGGACCTGAAGTAAAGTATTGACTTTCAGAAACTGACATGCAGTATTTTCAAACTTTCTTTTCAAGCTTATGAATTAGAATCTCAGAAAACAGTTTCAAAAGTTTCCCTAAATAAATACGCTTTCTAGGAAACGAGTACGTACTAAGTAAATCTTTTTAACATGAACAGGAATCTCACAGCCTATACTGTTGCACAGTCCAGAATTATTAATTGTCCTAAAACCTACCAGGAGTATTAGGATTTGAAAACTCTTTGGCTTTCTCAATCTTACAGTCTGAGAAGCAAGTATGAGGGCCTGTCCTTCTGCACCTGCCATGGAGATGGGATGATTCAGGGGCCATTTGATTAAAATTGGGAACAGTTTTAGGAATGGGAACTAAAGTAATGTCTCCTGCATTACTCATCATACTTTCTTCCAAAGGGAGAATGAAAGTCGAGGCCAGGTCTAAGAGGAGAGAGCTATCAGCTCAAACCTTCCAAGCCTGAAGGAGAGGACATCTCAACTTTCCTGACACAGCACTGTCCCTGCTGAGAGTTCAATGAGAGAAGGACAGCTTAGGTTCCTCTCAGGGCTTAGATGACATTTAAAAAACAGATCAAAACCAGTATACTCCTATAGGGTTGGTGTCCTGTTTTCTTTTTTCACAGTGTGTAATTTTAGATGTCTCTGAAATGTTCATGATATCGGAAAGGAGTCTTACACAGCATCAGACTTCTGGCCCTATTATTGTCTTCAGTTTCTTTTAACTGTTTAATCTCTGCTAAAGTATTTAACATTATGGTCGTTAGAAAAGCATTTAAACATGTTGTGACATTGTTTTTTCTCTCTATGTTTGCAAAAATGAAAAAAACTACCACTTAGAAGACATTTTCATTTAGAAGACAGAAACAAGACATGGTGTAGACCTAGAGGTTTGCTGAATTGAATCAAGGGGGCATGATTTTATAAAAAACATGCTGATAAAAAACAGTCTGATAAAAACCACTTTTTCAGAAGTTTTCTTATTAAAGTTTGAGCTCCTGACATGGTTGTGACTGCAGTGATGCTTTCCTACAGACACATTTTGAAACATGAGTGAAAAACCTCTAAGGATACACCATAAAAATGAACCCAAAGATGACATTATTACATAAAGCTTTTGTTTCAGCTCTGTGTGTTACAAATACCTTATGGCAAAACAGAGAAGTTACGAAACTGTGTATAAGTGATAATCTCAGCTGCTCAGAAATTGAAAAAAGTTTTTTAAAAAGAGTTGACTGGATTAAAATACCTGTGAATTTATTAATTCTTAAGCTCTATTTATTACATATTTAGTATTTGTTTCCTGAGTTTTGAATATGTAGCATATAAACATTATTTTCTCAAAACTCAGTTTTAGAGTTAAATTTCAATTTTATTTTGAAATTAAAAACTGAGAATCTCTTGAAATGTAATAATGTTGAAATCCACAGCTTTCGGAAAACCACAAAATATTATAACAATAAATTTGTCCCCATAAACAACACTGTTCTTGTACGATGAATTTGTTGCTCATAAAGTTCATTTTATAAAGTAAATAATGGACCTTAAATTACAAAAGCAGTTAAATATTTTATAAACACTTACTTTGTTTATTCAAGTGCTTCACAGCAATTTTATACTTTAGACCACCTCTCATGTTTCTTTACCATTATCTGAGAGACCATTTTGGGCTTGTTTAGCTTTAAATATCTACTTTTAAATATTTCTTTTTTTCTTTTTCCTCTTAAAAACTTGAATAGCTTCTGGTATTCAACAACTTAATGGTAGGAAAGAATAGAAAATACCTATGCATGTAGGAATTTCTAATCCTTTCCTGAAGATGAATATACAAATTCATTTTGGAAGCAAGTAATTCACTAAGACATTTTACCTTCTTGATATATATTATGAATCAAGAGTCTCTGTATGTGACACTGGGCATTAATTCACTTGAGGGATGTCTAAAAATCCTTAAAACACTGAAAACAGCTGTCCTATCAACACACAGATGCAGGAAAGGTAGGTATGAAGAACTGGGAATGAGACATAAATCCATGCAATACTCTGCAGGAAGGCAGAAAAAATTTAAACCTTACCCTTGGGGCATCTACTTGTGCTTTATGTGCAGCTTGTCAGCAAGGCTTAATAGCTCAAGATCATGCTAAGTTGGCAACATGTCTTCTTCTGGTTTGGAAATTATCCCATCCTTCAGGGTTAGAATACATCCAGAGCACTCTCATTTCCACCTGGAAGTAACTGTGCAGCTGTACCTTACAGCTGAGATATGGGATACTAGGGGAGAAGGGAGATACTGCGTTCCCTGGTTTGTCAGCAGCAGCTGTTTGGCTCACAGCAGTTGCCCGAGATCTAAAAGGTACTGTCACTTTTTTCTCTGATTCTGTGTATCCTGTGGGGTTTTGACTGCTCAGGAAAATAATATTGCCTTTAGCCTTGCTGTTCTTTGGTTTTACTACATTCATAGATCCACAGAAAGGACCTTTTTCCTGGGACTGTTGTGGCCATTGCACAGCCTGTAAGTGTGTCTCCAAAACTGATGTTAATCCCTGAAGCCTTTTAGCAGTGTCACAGAACTAGCCTGGTGTATCAGGCTTGACTGAACCAGGGTTTTTCAATTTACAGTGAAAAGAGGTAGAAAAACAAGAATGGGTTATCAAGTGAATTCTGTGTATTCTAAACAACAACCAAAACAAACTCACAATTTAAATAAAACAAAACAAAATAAAAAAATAAAACAAAAGAAGGACTAGGGTAGGCCAATCAGAAATTAACAATGTATAAAAAAAACAGAATGAAAACTCTATTCCATGGGAAAAAAAAAGGTTAGAAATCTTGGCAAAAAGCTCTAACAATGTGCCTTTGAAATAGTCAGATGCTACAAGAGTCCATATTGGAAATCTTTTAGAAGGACAGAGAGTCAATCTGTCATGGTGGTGAGTCCGTTAGTCAGCCTTATAACCCCAACCAGCTTTACCTGAGGCCTCCACCCAGAGCCACGGGCCAGGGGCTGTATTTAACCTCTGCCCTGAGCACTTCCACTCTCTCTCAGCTATGGTGCTCTGTCATGCCCAGCTGTGCCTGGCTACAGGAGCCTTGGGACTTATGTTTGACCTTGGTTCTGCCTGGTAGGTCCAGTGCTCATGACTGTGATTTAGTGCTCCAAGATTGTGATCTGTGGACTGACTGACCTCAGTCTTGCCTCATCTCTGTGCATAGGACAGTGGTCCTATGACCTGGGCTTTGGGTTGAGTCACCATCTCAGGTGTTGTCCTGGTTGGGTACTGTGAGATGAGGCTCTGGCTTCTGTCCCTCTTGGCCATGACATTTCCCTTGGCTTCCCAGCCCTTGCTGTTCCCTGAGAGGATAAATGTCCAAGCACTAAATGGTCCCTCACTGACTTTGTTTTACTTTCTCTCTTATAATGACTTTTTAGTTTTTACACCTTAATTAACTGCTGTACGTTAAGTGAATAAGAGGTATGTTTAGCAAAATGGAAGGCTGAGTGCCTGAGATTTAGGTCTGTAGTAGTAGGAGTCAAAGTTATGTTTATAAAGTGCTATAGAACCATGCCAGGACTGAGCCCAGTCTTCTGCTGTTTCCCTGCAGGAAGCATTTCTGGTATGTAATATAAGTATTTCATGTGTACTCTTTACCTCAGCCAAATTTAGATGATGAAGCAAAAGCATGCAGAGATTGAACTGCTTCTTAGTTATTTGTCAATAGTCATTCTTGAAAGTAAAATGAAAGCTAAAATGCCTAAATCTCTGTGAGTCATATGAGTGATGACAAAGGAATGTACTAAAAATGTCTCTAGGTACTGTGGAGCAGGAAAAATAGCTATTTGCTTGGGGGAGGCTCCATAGATTACTTCTCTATATGCTAGAAAAGCTAGAAGACTCTTGAATTCCTGATTTGAGTCTTATCATAGCACAAGAAAACCTTGGTGACTCTCAGAGGGTTTAAAGGGTTTTAATAGCTTAGTTTTTTTGGTTATGGTGGTTTTGCTTCGTTTTTTGTTTGTTTGGGGGTTTTTTGGAAGAGAATTTGGGGGACTTATTGTTTTTTGGGGTTTGTGGGGGGCTTTCTGAGATCTTAAAGGAATAATGCTGTAGAATAGGTTACTGATACCACTGGGTTCCCATATGTAACTTGGTATGGAAGAGAGTAGGAACCCCACACTGGTAGCTCTCTGCTGTACCTCAAAGAAGTGGATTTCAGTTCTGCAGCTACATTCAATTGTGCTCTCTAACACACAAACATGAAGAAATCCCTTTTGCTTCTTTTTACCTTTATTCTTTGCTCATTTTTATAACAGAAAATTGTAATTATACTGTTTCAATTTGGGACAACAAAGCTTTGCTGCCAATTTTGATACTGGTGGTTATGAAATCAGATAAGAGTGAAATGCACTCTTTCTTGATGTCTAAATTCTACTGAGTGGAGGAATTTCTCCTTTCATAAGCATTTCCTAAGAACTAACTTAGGAGAATCCAAAAGATGTAAAAGAGTTGGAAATTTATTCTCGTTACATCTTTTCATGCTTTACATATGATCCTTTGCCTCTTGGCTGTCTGAATCAAGGAGAAGAGTAAGGAAAAAAAGATAGGTTTGGGGCTTTGCAGTGACTGACAAGCTAAAGGACTGTAATAAAAGCTGAAAAAAACCCCCAGAACTGAAAATATTTCCATGTTTTTCTGTTTCTGTAGTTCTTGGAAATTCAGGATTTCCAAGAACTAGCCCATTGCCCTAGTGGCTTGGATTGTGATTTCTGAAATCTAAGGGCTGAAAAAATTGTTCTGAGTAATCTTTTGTGCTTTGAGTTCTCTTCTTAAAAAATACAGATTTTAATTTTAAAAATAATCAGTAGAAAATATAAAAGTTGTTTTTCCTCAGCTGTATAAAAGGATTCTACCATTTTATGGTGCGTAGATGGAGAGATTAAACTGCTTTTGGAAGGGCAGACTGTAGATAAACTCTAAAAGTTTAATCACAGTTTTGCTAAATATTTATACATAGAGTTTTGAAGTATCCATAATATAAATCTATTTTTAAAAACTACTGCAAATTTGCATATATTAGCTTTTTAAGCTTTGTTGTAAAAGAAGCAGCAGGGTCAGAGGAGAGTTCTTGATATTTTGCTAGCCATTCTATTAATACTTTCTTGTGTGAAGACTACCAATTGTTTCCTTAAATTTAAGGTTCACAAGCAAAACCATATTTCATTAAATCAGTGTTATTAGAAATAAGGAAACTACAGTTTTAATTCCCATGTCTTACTGAAAAGGGAGCTGTCCAAAATAATAGTGGCCTCTCTGAGGGTGATGAAATGTTAGGTTAGTGACTTTCCAAGTCAGATGACCTAATTTATTGAACAGAAATAGTTGTATAGCACATCTTAATAATCACTGTATTTGGGGCTTTTACAGGAAGCAGTGTGAATAATTTCTTTGACCTGCAAAAATCACCAGGTAAGGGTGCAATCTGTTTACTCTTCTTGCTATGTCTGTTTTACTAATGAGTCAGTTCACCCATGATGTTACTGAGTTGGACTGCAGATAGCTGCTGTACATGGAATATCTTAGGCAGGTAAACCAATTTAGCTCCTTTTCTTATATGCTATAAGATTTGTGGAGTTTACTGCACTGGACTCAGCTTTGTCATTTTCATTAATTGTGTTTTTCATGTGCTGGTGGCATCTGCATATCATTTTTATCCCTACAGAAAACAGCTCATAAAGCTCTAACACAATATGTATCTCTGAAGCTCTGTTATAAGCCTGGAAAGCCCGGGATACCATATTTCCAGTAAATACTGCCAGACCCTTGACTGAAGGGATCTTCATCTTCTCTAATAACTCATTATTATGTCCCAGAAAAGGATAAACAAATGTAGAGACCAGAAAAATGTATTAAATCAGGAATTTTTTCCTCAACGTTTCATGTTTCCAGCTCTCCTTGCCCCATGAACCAGAATTAAATCATAACTGCAGTGTTGACAGGCATTTCTATGATTGCCTAAGACATGGCCTTTAATTTAGAATGTAATAATTTATTATTGTCTATAATTGACATAATATTTCATCTATAATGGATATCAATAATAACTATTGCTTCAATGTCTTGTTTTATTGCAAGATACAGTAATATATAATGATGTAATTTTTGAAATATTAAATCAGGGATGTAGATCATGAGTATTTCAGTTATCCATTTAGATATACACTTAAATCTCAACAGTTTCAGTGAGTGACTGCTCAGTGAGTGACTAAGAACATCTAAAAGGAGAATATCTTTGCTACACATCAGATTGCTGTTTAATTTTAATGTTCTTTTGCAGAAATTCATAAACATTTTACTTAATATAGAAACCTTTTTTCTCTCATCAGGAGTTTTTTCTTTTTTATCTTAAGTACCTACCAATACAACATTACCTGGAAATACATTTTCTCTCCTGCTACCAGAAAAATTAAGTCGAAAAATATCGGTTTAGTTTAACTTAAAAGGTATGAGTCAAAATATCAGTTGCAAATAGCAGCCTGAAAAATGTCTGTTGACAGCAGTATGATGATTTGATTCCTAGAAATGCCACTTTGAAACATTTTCATTGCAGGAATGTTAGCATTTATGTCCGGTTTTGCTATGCTTGAAGCAGAAACATGTTTCTGTTTGCATTCCTGGAATATGAATTTCATGGAATAATGATAGCAGTGGTACTAGTTCTTTTTATGACCAAAATATATCAGATTACATGTGTGAAGTTGATTTGATATTCCTATGACTATTTTAATCTTAATAATTTTAATCAGGAATAGCCTCATCAGCAAAAAACAATAAAAAAAAAAACCAGGCAGCCAAGCCATAATCAATTAATACCCCCAAGTCCTTGTGGTCTGAGATAAAGTGAAGTAGGTGAAAGATTGGGGATGCAAGGGATGCAACGGCAATCACAGCCTTTGCCAACCAAGATAGTGATTGATCAGTAATCATTTTGGAAAACAAAGTTCCCTCACTTCGTACTATAACTAATGTTTTGATGCTGATCATGTTACATGATATGGAATATCCCTTTAGCTGATTTTAGTCATCTGTCTTGGCAGTGCTCCTCAATTTCTGGCCCACCTGCAGCCTAATTCTGGAAGACCACATTGAGGGAAAAAATACGTTGATGCTGTGCAAGCACTATTCAGTAACAACTGAAACACTGCTATGTTATCGACACTAGTTTAGCTATAAATCCAAAATACAGCACCAGATGGGCTGTTATGAAGAAAGCTAGCAGCTTTCCACACAGACCCAGTACAACTTGTAATGGTGGAAATCGCTTTAACTGGGCTGTAATTGTGATCGGCAGTTGAGCAGGGGAAAAGATGGAAAAAATATTTATTTCTTGTTACACTGCATTTTCGCATGGTGCCACAGAGTTCTGCTAGAGCTATTTGAGTATATTCATTTTCATTTGCTTTTGTTTCTACATTATTTCTGATTTCTCAGGAAAGATAAACTTTGTGAGGATCTTTTAATGAATATAGGAAAAATGTAACATAATAAAACAAATAGTCCCTAATCTTTCAAAAAAAGTTCAGTTTGAATTTAGAAGAATTGAAATGGAATTCAGAAAGAAAAAAAATGAATCCCATTAAATATTGTTTTGAATGTATGAAAACAAAGTAGTTGCAGAATCAATGTAATTGTAATACCTCGGCAGAGTTCTCAGCACTAAAAGTATATATTATCTGCAACTCTCTTTTCTGTAAGTGAAATTACTATCAGGAAACTGATAGTTAGGTCCTAATAGAAGAAATAAAATTTTTGGATGCTTAAGTGCCAGATTATCCTTGAGAAACTGATGAAAAATGTTTGCCAAGAGTCAAATATAAGAAAGAGTTCATTATCTAATTGACATAAAAACATTATGATAACCAATTATTCTAAGGGGTCAGGAACCTGAAAATAGCCTCACTTGAAAAATATTTTTACTGTCATAGCCTTGATGCATTCTCAACATTAGTTTTTTCAGCAAAATGCATTGTCTCAAGTTTCAAAGATTAAAAACATAATTTTAAAATTCTCTTTTTAGAACAGAAGATCACAGGTGAAGTTTTAAGATACTTTCAAGAACTGGATAATCAAACAGGAGTTCATCAGAAATAATGAATACAGAAAACTGCCTTGTCAGAAGGACAACACAGACTTTAGGGAATGTATTGTGATCATCATGATCATTATTATTACTGATGTACATCATGTAACAGAGTTCAATTTAGGTCTTGTGGGGTAACTTTAGTGATATCATATAAGATTATTAGACATAAAATGGTATATAAATAGAGATTGAGTTACAAGTAGAGAGTATTGAGTTATAAGTGGAAAAAAGGTCACCAAGTGAGTTAATTTGCCCATGGATAAATAAACATACATCCATTTCTCATTCAAATTACTAATCTCTAACATTAGGCTACACACATCATAAATTCTCATTACTCTAAACACACTGTTTAAAATTAGTATTTACTTTCTGATCTGGAAAACACTAGTAAGATGAAACATTTGAATTCAGCTCAGCTGAAATCATTAAGCTGCAAGTTTTATTTCTTTGGTTTTCTCTCTGGCTTTTGTTTCAAAAAAACACAAGCTTAAAGGTTAGTTCTTTCCTGGTCTCAAGGTTCTATTATGTGAAGCCTACCACTCAGAATTAATGTTATACATGTATTTTTTTTAAAGACTACAATTTCTTGTGTGTGGGGATATTTCTCACATTGTTCAAGATCTCCAGGAAATTGAGGCCAGTTAACATTACCAATGTACAGACCTATTTATTGAAAAGTGATGACATTTTTATCACCATTGTATAGTTCATCAGCCCTTCAGGCTTTTACTTGAAGTGTTTTGTTTTTACTGATTCCCATTTCACCATTTTATTTCCTATTTTTCCTTTGCTTTAAATGTAAGATGGCAAAGGTAAATCAAGCAAAAAGATGATAAATAAAGTTAAAAATCATTGTAAATCACTATGATTTGAGCATTTGGTAGGTTGGCATGGGTAAGACTGGAAGAGACGACCATGGGTCATCTGATCCAACCTTTCTGCTCAAGCAGGGTCATCCCACAACACATTGCACAAGATTGTGTCCAGATGGCTCTTGAATATCTCCAGTGAGGGCAGCTCCACAACCTCCCTGGGCAACCTGTTCCAGTGCATAGTCACTTACACAATAAAGAAGTTCTTCCTTCAGGTGGAACTTCCTGTGCATCAATTTCTGCCTGTTTCCTTTTTTCCTGTTGCTTGGCATCACTGAGAAGAGCCTAGTCCATCCTCCTGACAGGATCCCTTCAGATATGTGTGAGCATTGATAAGATTCCGTCTCAGTCATTTCTTTTCAGATTTGAACAGGCCCAGCTCCCTCAGCCTATACTCAAACAAGAGATGCTCCCATCCCCTAATCATCTTTGTAGCCTTCTCTGGAGCTCCATATGTCTCTTGTACTGGAAAACCCAGAACTGGACACGACACTCCAGGTGCAACCTCATCAGGGCTGAAGAGAGGAGTAGGATGAAATCCCTCAACTTACTGCTCTTCCTAATATACCCCAGGCCTTCTTGGCCACAAGAACACATTTCTGGCTCCTGGACAGCTTGGTGTCCACCAGGATCTCTAGGTCCTTCTCTGCAGAGCTGCTTTCCAGCAGGCCAGCCCCCCGCCTCTACTGTGGTGTGGGAGATGTTCCTCCCCAGGTGCAGGAGCCTGCATTTGCCTTTCTTGAATTTCAGAAACTTCTTCTCTGTCCATCCTTCCAAACTGCCAAGACCCTTCTGAAGGAATGTACAGCCCTCTGGAGTTTCAGCCATGCCTCCCCTGTTTGTATCGTCAGCAAATACACTGCAGAGGCATCTGCTCTTTTGTCCAAGCCATTGATAAATAAGTCAAGAAAGTGTGCATGTAATAATCTGTGTACTCCTAATTACTGAGAAGTTGTTAGGCATTGGACTCCCTCTGAATGATACTGCAGGGGATTTTGGGGAAAAATATTATAAACAGCATGACTGCCATCAGAGAGTTGTATGAGAAAACCCTTAACAAATTTGATTTCTTTGGAGGCACTACTCTGCAAGGCCTATAGGACACACTTTCATTTAATCTGTAATATTTTCCAGTGGCTTACATCCACTTTTGTGATTTGCATGCCCCTACACTGTACACTACCGTGTGCGTACAAGGCTAGCAAACACAAGACTGCAGTGGATACAAGGCTACATGAAATTAATCATAAAAACAAAGTCACAAATCTGTTACCACCTTTCAGCCAAAGAAGTGACAGGATATCTTATTATGCTATTACTTATGTTGTAATTCCTCCCTTATTTTCTTTTGTATGTCAGTGTTCCTTTATATTTTCCAACATTTCAATGCTCTAGGCTGAAGATTAGGGTCTTTATCAAATGTGTCCTCTTAATACTGAAATACTTTTTAGTGTCCTTGGCAAATTCAACTGGCTAGCACAAGCATTATTGTAAATCCCTGATGCTATTGATGGTTATTGTACTAATTTAGACTAGTGAGAATATGCATGGTAAATCCTGCTTAGGCCTGGTTTTCATTCCAATGTCTCTAAGTCACATCTTCTGTTCTTATATGTACTTCAAAAGAAAAAAAAAGATATTTTCCATGTATATATTATTTAAGACCTGTCTCACTGAAGACAGCGTCATCCTAACAAATACAAAAAAAACTCGATACTAATTTTTTCTACAATTAAGTAGTACATGCCTCCTTTTTCTAATATAAATCTAATTCTTTGAAAATTAGAAAGGCCTACAGAAGGAAACTTCATTTGGCAGTAAATAATTTACTTTCATTCTCAGTATAAAAATACATGAGGCAATAAACTATAGATTTTTAACTGAATTCAAAATGTGTTCTAGAAGCAAATAATTCTGTCTGGTTTGCTGGGAGTTCTTTCAATAAGTCTTTCAACCTAATATATAGCCTCAAAAGCATGAAGAAAGAAAAACTTTATTTCTTTTTACTGATTTTTTTTCTGAGTTTTTCAAGCTTATCTTTCATATATATGGAAAAAGCACCTAACTTTTCACAGCAAGCAGAATGAAAAATACTGAAACATTGGGGTATTTAATTGAAAACAGATTAAACAGCTCCTTTTCTGTATATATCCTCCCATTTTCCATATACAATAAGCAGAAAAATGATGCTGAAAATAGTTGCGCTCACAGTGTGTTAGGTTGTACTATTGATAAGAGAAGGGACAATACAGCAGTGTTTTTAACATAAAAGATCACAAGTACTGTAAATCATGCACACATAGAATACTTCCTGCTAGTTTGCTTTGCTTAGTAAAGTTACATATAGATTCATGTATATATCTCTGTATATATACCTTAAAAAAAAAAGATGAAATTACAGTTTATGTTAAACTATAAATTTAAACTAGAAGACTAAAATTTCTTCTAATGGAAATAGGGATTAAGGAATTAGAGATGAGCTATTTTCTATAGTTTCAACAACGTTGTTAAATACTCACAAAATACACTAACCACTGGGAGAAGCAGGTAAAAGACAAGAATGTGATTCTTCAGAAGAATAAAACTTTCACTTTAGTTATCCTTCAAAGTTTTTAATGTACAAAATTTTATCTGCAGCCTGATTCATAGAGTTATTTGGTGTCAGATGGAGAATCATTGCTGGTCCAGTTGGATGTTCTGCTTTTTTTCCTGTGTTACTGCTGCTGGAACTTGTGTCTGCTGGCAAAAGCCGTTTATATATTTAAGAAGAAATATGTTCCCTACTTGTCTTTAAAGTGTATGACATTGCACCAGGAGCTGCTCTCTTTTAAGTGAGAAAAAGCAGTGTTGCTGTGACTTGAATGGGTGGGGTAGATCTTAAAGATTGAACTTTAAAGCTGAATACAGCTGAATCAGCTTTTCTACTGCCACTCTCTAGACTGTCTATCCAGAAGGATTTGTTCTGTAAGACCACTGCACTGTGTCTCTCTAAATATTTTCTCAGTATTCATGTCTCTGAAAGTTTTCAGCATTTTGGTCAATTGCAAAGAAACTGTATAAAATCCAGTTAGGATTTTGTTGTTGCTCGTGTTAGAGAGCTGTAGAATTCAAAAGGATAGCCAGTAAATATATATGGTTAGTTAGGATTCAATCATTGAAAGCTTGCTTTGTAGGTGCACTTTGCTGGGCACTGCTTATGCTTCCTTGGGAATCAATTGACAAGATTTAATTCTTTGCTTTCTAAAAAGTTAATACAAACACTATTTTTTTATTGACTCCCATTCACCAACCTGTTAGACACTGGTCTCATATCAAAAAAAAAAAAAAAAAAAAAAAACAAACCAAAAAACCAAACACTTAGAATAATCCATAATCTTTATAGCTTCTCTGAGCTTTATTCTTTGCAGCTTCCTTTTCTGACAAGTGTTTAATGGGTTATTTTTTTACTTCATTGCCATTTTTCGCAAGTTAGCATATGTATTACAAACAGAAAAACAAAATCATCATGACAAAAGGCTACATACTACATATATAGAATGTAGTACTTGCAGATTTAGCTCACTGAATTCCCCCCCATTTGTTTAGTGGCTGTAATAAGAGACTGTTAGGCCCTGGGTTTAGTTTTAGCTAGCATCCTATGCCAGCTTGTTAAAACACTTATCAAAACCTGGATGCTGCAATGCATAGACAACTGTCTGCTCAACTATACTTGTCCTGGATATGTAAAAAGGGTTAGGCCCACAGGCAACTTTATTATTGCATTGCTTCTGGGGCTGCAGCTGGCTCCATATTACTGTCCTTCGCACACTCATTTTGGCTAATCTAGAGGCACATTCTCATTCCTATTATAAACTTTTCTGGTACTGTGGTTTTGGAGAGGATTTTTGCATGTTATAGATATTTTCTTGATTTTCTCTTTACAATGCAAGAAAAAGAAAATGCTTTTTTTTAAAGGAGAAACTAGTCACTGCACCGTTGTGAAAAGACTTTGAAGTCAGTGGCAAAGAACTATGACCCTCTGAGAGCCGCTGCATATACTTGACACCTTTTGCTCAATCATAACTGTTTTTTCACTGTGTGATAATTTTGCTCCACGTAGCTGTTCAGCTAGGTTGCGGTGAAGTATGCCTCAACCAGCTTTGAGAACAGTAGGCTAAATCTCACTACAGATGGAGTCTGGTGGAGAGCTATTAATCAAATAGCCAATTAGCCATCTCTCATGATAGCAGGTTTCAACGCCGTGTGATACAGCGCATACCAGCTGTATTGTACCAAACTGATCATCTTTTGGGAAAAGTTGCGCACAGGCACTGAAGTCTGAACACCCAAACTTCCTCTGCATGTGAATCTTACCATCCATCTTTCTGCTGCAATGAATTTATTAGAATCATTTGTCTTAGAAAGTATCATCCATTTGAAATTAGAACTTAAAATAATATGCAGTATCTTGTAAAACAGAAAATAAAGAAGAAAAATTTTTGAGATTTTTTTTAACAAACTAGAAAGAAGATTTCTGCTAAATTCTATAGGTATAAATTCTACAAGTCCTTCCTTAAAAATATTTGTTATTTTTGTTGTTTTTATAATATTTGTTAACATTGTTATAAAATCAGTAGTCAAAAGCATCCACATCAAGAAAACAAAAGCATCATATGGGCAGCAGTACAGTGGATATAAAAAGAAAAAAAAAACCAACAAAAACCTTGAGACATGAAGATTGAAATAAGAGGGACAAGTAGGGAGAGTAAAATAGGAAGAATTTATTACTGTGAGTAAAATAAGAGAAAATTTAACAAGCAGGAAAGGAAAGAACTATACTTGCCTGCTTCACCTCTGGAGAAGTATGAGTAACAAGACCAAAGACTCCTGCTGTAATTATTCTACTTGAGGAAAGTAGCTCTAAGTTCTGCCTTGGGCTTCATAAGATCTGTCTGCCAAAGGCAGTACAAGAGATGCTGAGAAACAGCAACACTTCTCTCTGAACTCTTTGCCCAAAAGTTATGTTTAGCTTCCTTCTTTTGTTTTCACTGCCTACATCCCTCAGCTTGTTGAAAGACTAGATCTTATTTCAGAAGGAAAGATAGGGAATGAAGATGTTTCACTGAGGATATAAAAATGAACTAATTGTCTCCTACCATACCATTCCTTCTCAGGTTTTTACCCTGTTGCAGAATGGGGTGCCTCCCACAGTTTCAGCGTGAGTCCTTTCTGGAGGATACATTCCTTCAGGCAACAGGCTGCTCCAGAGTGGGTCCGCTCACAGGGTCATGGTTCCTGCTAGAGAACCTGATCATTAGTGGGCTCCTCTCCATGGGCTACAGTTCCTGCCAGGACTCTGCTCTGGCAAGGGATTTCAATGGTCTGCAGCTTCTTCCCTCGGGGCAGAGCCTTTTGCTTCAGGGATATCCTTCACAGGCTGCACATGGACCTCTGCTACACAGTGGGCTGCAGAGGAATCTGCTCTGGTGCCTGGAGCACCTGCTCTCCCTCCTTCACTCCTCACTGACCTGTGTGTCTACAGGGCTCTTTCTCGCTTATTTTTTCACTCCTTTCACTCACAGCTGCTCTACAGTGCTCCTACTTTTTCTTAAATATGTTTACACAGAGGCACCACCACTGTCACTGTGGGGTGAGCTTTGTCGAGCTGGATTTGGAGCTGCATGGAGTTGTCTGTGTCTGACATGGGCATCTTGTGGTATTTTCTTACAGAAGCCACTCCTGCAGCTCACCTGCTATCAACACCTTGTTGTGTAAACCCAGTCCTTAAGCAAATTACGTTATAGAGCTGTAGTATCAATTTAAGTGTAAATATCACAAGCAGTTCCAAAGAAAAGAAACCCATATGCAAGTGAAGGATTTTATCACAATACAGGCCTGATTTGACTATAAGAATCCTGTGTGAAGGGAACAATGGCCTGATCGAAAGCCAAATTAACCCATTTACTGTGTTTCTGATGAATACAAAATACGTTAATAGAAATCAGTCCATTAATTTTACATTGTCTCAGGAAATATTTTGGTTTATTTTTTTACTTTTGATTTACTTTTTTTACTTTAACTTGCCCAACATTCCTAAAAAAAAAAAAAAGTTACTAGACACCACTGAAAGGGTAAGCACGCAAAAAAAAACCCCCTAAAAATTATATAAAGAGGAATATACAAGTTAATTATTAGCTGTCCTTTCACCACAGGGAACAATGGCTCATCTTGAAAAAACATCCACCTGGTATCAAATGGATAACAGGAATCCCTAAACTATCCACAAAGTAAAGTATGAACTGCAGTTCTCTCTTTTTGCAATTATGACTAATTGCTCATTTGGCCCTAAAATCTTGGTTTTTTAAGCCTGTAATCTACTTACTTTCTATTCTCTCTGTTTAAAAGAAAGAATAAAAGTGATTATTGTCAGAAATAGTAAACTCATATTAATCACAATTACAAGGAGTAATGTCTGATTACAACTTTTAATCAATCATGCTGTTCCATGTTTAACTCAGTAATGTTGGGACCACTAGAGTGGACAGCCATCTGTGCCTCTGTAAAATTAGAAATATGATGAATTATAGCTACTAGTAGTTTAAGACTATACTATGAATACAAATCATTAGAGCTGTGGCAATTTTAACATACTGCCAAAATCATTTTATCAGCTGTGTTTGCTGTTCTCCTCATGGAAAAAAAAAAAGTACCAAGAGAAAGATCCACACTTCACTCATCAGCTTTTAATAATGATCTACGATGAATGAAAAGACAAAGTTCTCCTGACTTTCTGTTTACATAGCACGAATCCCCTCAGTCATAGTCAATGCTACAGTCTGAAGATTACAGTCTGCCCTTATCTCAGATGGCCGCAACCTAAAGTCTGTTAAGCTTCCAGACTCTCAAATAATGTATCTCAAGTGTTACATTCAGCCAAGTTGCTGCATATTCACCAGTATGGCTAAAAGAAGAATCAAATAACTTTGGACACTGATTTGTCAAAATGATAAACTTTGACACATGAAAATGGTAAATGAAACAACAGATAAAATACAACAGCATTCTTAGGACCACTTTAGGTATCTGCTGTTATTTCAGAGGCTAAAAGAATAATTCAGGTTGGAAGGGACTCTCAGAGATCCCCAGTCAACCTCCTACTGAAGGCAAGAACACCACAAAGTTTTTGGTCAGACATGGTTGATCGGGGACTTATTTTCTCCCAAGCATGGAGAGAGAATGCACAATAACTCTGGGTAGCCTGGGTCATGGACTGAGAGTCCTTGTGGGAGAAGGTTTATCCTTACAGGCAGTGAGAACTCCCCTTGGTTCCATTAATTTCCTTTGTCTCCGTTGTCTCATCTTGTGCCACTGTGCAGGGCCTGGCTCCATCTTCTCCATTGCCTACCCATGTAGGGGAGTAGCTATTTCTCTACTAAGCTGTCCTTGCTCCAGGATGAACAAGATCAGCTCTCTCGTGACCTACACCAAACTCCCACTGTAGTGGGCCTACACTGCGCTTGGTCCAGTATTGTCACGTCTTTCAAGTACTGGAAGATCAAAACTAGATCCAGTACTCTGCATGTATAGAACGAATAAATGCTGAATGAATGGAGATAACTAGGTTTACCAGTTTACCAGCTGTGCCTCTGATAATATAGCCCAGGATGTATTTAATTTTCTTTACTGGTAAATCAAGAACATCTTTAAAATGTATGTAAATACATGTCCAGTGGTTACTGTTTTCAAATCCCTACTGCCCTGCAGAAACACATTGTAAAAGTATGTCTGGTTTTATTTCTCATTCTTGGTCTCAAAATAAAGATACTGCCTATTCTCACTCCCAACTACTGTGAATTTTCTCTTCCTTTACATTTTCTTAATTGTGAAATTGAGAAATGTGAATTGTTTGGTTTCCCTATTTCAAATGATCACTATAAATATGTATTTAAAGCAGACATGGAGAGCAAAGTTGTGATGAGGATATTTTCTCCAACAGTATTTTTGAATCACTGGATAAATATAATCCCTTAAAAAACACAGACAATAATAATCTTGAAAATTTTAGAATTTAACAGCTTTTCTCCTTGGTGTATATGGATAACTATTCAGGATGATGTTTTACCAGAAACATTAGAAGTTTCTGTTATTATTAAAAGGTACCACAGCCTGTACTATTTTTTGACACACTGTCTCTGCTCCTGACAAAGCTGACAGCTCTCTTTGAGAATCTGAAGATAATAGAGATAGGAACAGGGCTACATGCATGACTTTGTGCTTATTTGAGAGATCTGGTTTGGAGAAAAGCTAGCATTCAAATAAGAAACTGGACTCTAATCTTAATTCTGTGAAAAAATTACTCTGCAAACAGTAGTCTTCCATCAAAACATGTGATCAGATTTAGCTCCAAATGTCATTGTGTTGGTTCATTTTTTTTATGTTTAGATAAAGAGCTTTGGATAACAGGATAGCTCAACTTCAAGAAAAAGAGATAAAGATGTTTGCCTTTAAATAATTTTTTTGTGATCCTTAGTAATTAAAAAAAATTGAGCAAAAAACCCAATACACATACCATCTTAGTTCTTGGAATGATTTGCATATTATATTAGCTTCATTTTTTCTGAAGCTTCCTATAGTAACTTCATGGTAAGCATAGTCATAATCTATGAATTTTGAAAGAATATGTAAAAGAATAAATAAAAAAAAGAGAAAAACCTAACCTTTGTCATTAATGTTTTCAGTGCTTGCCTGCTCTTACATAGAAAGATATGTTTTATTTTCACTCTGTGTTATATTTCATCATAATGAGCACAAAAAATGCAAATATGAATCGATTTTATGCAGAGGTCAGAACAAGGGACAAGCAATCTGTGAAAAAGTTAGCAGTCTTAAGTAAGAAAAGTAATTAGAAAAATGACCATAACCTTTCCTCAATGAATAGCAATAATAAATTACTTCCTTGGTGGTTTTGTGACCCTGTCAAGCTAGTAAGGTGGTCTTTCCCAAGTGGATCTATGTTTCGATCCCTTTTGTAATCACAGTCTCACAGCTGTGGAAAATAGTACCATTTGTTAATTGATCCCTGTTTACTTTCATCTGTAGTGGGCAAGAAGCACTCAGGTTCATTTTCGATTGTTGTGAAAGGCTCTTGGGAGAAAAAGTGGGGATATTTGTCAACCTTGGGTCTTGAATGTTGTTTTTCTTACTTCTTGGTATTGTTGCTTGAGTCATTCACTTGTCAGTGTCACAGCAGGCTTAAGAGCAAGAGAAAATTATAGCTTTAGCAGTCAGCTCTACTGCACAAAGCACATGAAAAATGTCCTCCCAAAACTAGCACTGGTGTTTAGAGTTTCATTTAAAATATCATCCAGTAAAATATATATTTAAGAAAATCTATTTGTGTATATTAATTTGAGGTTTTTCCTGCTAGCACAAACATTTATTGTGAAAGAGAGCCACTGGTTAATAAGCACTGTAATTGGCATTGAGTACTTTGAGGCTTTTGAGTCTTAAGGAATCCCAGACAAATACAGTGACTGGAACCTCACTGCCTGGTCTGGGTTAGAGAGGCTCTCACTCCTGTGAGACAGGATGCTACAGCTGTTTTAACATTTCATTGAGGCATAGAAGAAAAAAACCCACATTCAGTTTATTTTCAAGCAGTACATCCCCGAATGCAGTACCTGAGAACAGTCTGTGCATTAATACATCTGATTAATTTAGCTGTCCTGATTTCAAAGCACTTCTGCCTACAGGCTACTATTTAGGAACTTTCATAAATAGACTTCTTGACTATGTTTCCTAGGCCATATTAAAGTTTACCTCCCTCACAAGGTTTTGAGGCAGACCGTTTCCTGGTATTAGTATTTCTTGCTCTGCCTTCAACAGAATTATAGGAAATAGCAAGTTAGAGATTAGAAGATAAGAGACTCATTCTGTGTATTCAAGAAAACAAAAATTAAAAAATAATCAGAGAACCATAGACCAACATTGGGGAATTTTGGTGCTCCAACCAAAACTTTTTCTGGAAATCTAAAATTGCATTTTTCGTCAGAAACAGCATTAAGTAAGCACATTCACTCTGAGCTATGATATATATGCTGGAAAAATATTTAACTGCAAAAAGTCAGCAATAGAAAAGGGAAACTACAACTTTTAAGTGATTACATCTCTGCCTATATCTCAAATTAATCAATTTTGTGGCTTATATCTTCACACAATTTCTAAAACAACAATAATGATTGAACAAGTGCCTCCGGTAGATCAATTAAATAGTTACTAATGTATACTGGAATAATTATTTTATTCTTGTATTTCTAAAACTAACATCAATGTATAGATTTTCAAAAGTTGACAGGAAAAAAATCTTTTTCTTTAAGTAAAGCCTGATCTTGGTTCATCAACTGGCTACAAAGGAGAAGTTGAATCCAAAGTTCTGAAATTATTCTGATATTTGTAGATGCAAATTTACAGTATCCATTTTTTGAGTTACATATACAGTTGGTGAACTCACAAGTTTCCTCTCATTTGGAGACAAAAAGTTCATATGAATAAATTTTGATATTTAATTTATTTAGATTTCAAGCCAGGTGTCATTCCTTGGAGAAATTAATACAAAAAATTTCCCATTCAGGGCACTTCAATTTTCAGGATGTAGTAGAAAAATCTAAATAAAATTCTAGGTTCCTATAGGGCAGAAACTGTAGATTTTACTGGTAAGACCTTCCCACCCCCAGGATTTTAATAAAAAACATATACTAGCAGAATATCTGGAAGGTTTCTAGGGAATTTTCTCTCCAAGGCACGTCCTCAGTCATATATCTGGCTTTAAAAATGCTATGAGACAAACTAAATATCTTCATATTTTATTGTAGGCTATGAGAATGACCTGCAAGAACAGATTTCCAAAATACAATTATTAAATCTTGTAAACATCAGGGGATTGAGAATCCTTTTTAGGCTGCAGTCTTTTCACATGGGCAAAGTCCAAAAGCCCATCGAGAATGTAGTGTTTATGTTCAATGAGCTGCCAAAATGTAATTAATTTTTTTGGAATACTTACATGTTATCAAATTTGAAAGAAAAAAAGCATCATAAAGGAAAACGGAATGCAATTTATCATACTAAAATAAGTACACTGAAGAAATGTGGGCTTTATGTTAGAGACACTGCCAACAACCAGTCATGCATGTCTATTCTTCTGCCAGTGTTAATCTTGTGCATTGTACTTTTCTTTCTTTCAATTTTGACAAATTTTTTTGTTCTATTTGAAAAATACAAAGAAAAGGAACATAGGACATGTGGGTGGAAACAGGCTGGGAAGAAGTATAAAAAAAAAGGAATGTCTGAAAGAGAAAAAAAAAGGTGGAAGAAAAGGCCAAGTTTAAATATTTAGGCTAAGTAAAAGTCACTTAGATAAGCATCAGTATTCCAGGTTTCTTAACAAACTGTACTTAATCTAGTTTCATAAAATTGAAAAATATCCTTCCTTGCAATCTGCTTTTGTTCTGCCCTGATATTTTGTACAATAGAACACATTTCCACCCACATTTTGGTAAGTATGCCAGGTGCGGAGCTCACAAGTTATAGATTCATCATTTTTTTCTCTGATGTATGCAGGTCTTCCTTTTAACATCAGAGGAGAGAGAAATATACATTTCAAGTAAGAGATTGAAATGTAACTAATTCACAAAAGTTACCAGGGCAGTTACAGTCCCTTAAAGTAAAAACCTTAAAACCTCAAAACTCAAAAAAAACCCAAACTTAAAACCTCATTGTTTGTCAAGTGTTTAAATGTTTAGCAGTCAACAGGAAGGTCACAGAATCACAGGATGATAAAGGCTGGAAGGGACCACTGCGGATAACCTATGCCAACCCCTGCTAAAGCAAGTTCATCCAGAGCACATTGCGCAAGGTTCCATCCAGGTGGAGCTCCAGAGGAGATTCCACAACCTCTCTGGAAAACCTGTTCCTGTATTCTGTCACCCTCCAAGGAAAGTTATTTCCTCATATTAGAGATGACAGCCTGTAGCTTCCTGGATTCCCCAGGAAGATGGGAGTGACATTGGCTTTCCTCCAGTCCTAAGGCACGTCTCTTATTTTCCATGAATTTTCAAAGATAATGGATTTGTGCATGTTGTTTGTATGAATGTTCCCTAACCCAATCGTCCTCCAACATGGGAAATTCTTCCTTTTTCCAGACTTTATCAGTTGCGGTGGATTCACATTCTCCCTAACCTATTTTTCATGCTAATGTACTTGAAAAAGTCTTTTGTTATTCTTGACATTCTTTGCCAGATTTAATTCCAATTGGACCTTAGCCTTCCTTGTTGCATCTCTGCATACTTTGACTGTTCTTATACATATGTCCTGTTCCCTTTTCCATAAACCTTCTTCCATCTGAGTTTTGCCAGAAGCTCTTCACTCACCATGCAGGTCTCTTGCCCCCTCTGTGTGATTTCTTACTTAGAGGGGTGCACCTCTCTTGAGCTTGGAAGAAGTGATTCTTAGATATTAAACAACTCTTTTAGACCCCTTCCTAACTTTTAGATTTCTGTCCCATCAGATTCCTCCAAGGAGGTCTTTGAAGAGCTCAAAGTCAACTGTCCTGAAGTCCAGGGTCACAGCTCTACTTTTTGTCATGCATTCTCCACATGAGATGCTGAACTCCACAATCTCATGGTCACTTCAAGCCAAGGATGTCCCCAGCCAGTCCTTTTTTAACATAGGTCCAGCAATACAATTTTCTTTGTTGGCTTCTTCATC
Source organism: Zonotrichia albicollis (assembly GCF_047830755.1). NCBI lineage: Eukaryota > Metazoa > Chordata > Aves > Passeriformes > Passerellidae > Zonotrichia > Zonotrichia albicollis. The sequence continues at coordinate 66,812,604 of NC_133822.1, forward strand.
ATCTGTATCAAAACATTATCATTGGTGCTCTTGAGGAAGATCCTGAACTGTGTGTGTCTAGCTGTGTTGTCTTTCCAGCAGATATCTGTTCCCCATGAGAACCAGGCCTGTGATTCTGAGTCTTCTTTCAGCTATCTACACAAGGCCTCATTGCCTTCCTCTTCCTGCTCAGGTGGCCCATAGTATCCACACACAACTGTGTCACCCATGTTAGCCTGCTTCTTAATTCTTACCTGTGAGCTCTCCACTTGTTTTTCACACCCAGGCAGATGTGAAAATCCAGATGTGAATATCTTGATGCAATCCAGTTTCTTGCTTACACAAAGAGCATCTCCACCACCTCACCTTGATTCAAATCTTGATTAGACAACAATAATTAATATGATCACTAGATAAAAACCTGACTGGCTGGTGCAAATTCAACACATGTAGGTGCAAAAATGGTGACATACAGGTTTCTTTAAAAAAGAAAAGCAACTGGTTTTTATTCCCCTTTTGTAAAACTAATTTTTTAAAAATCATATATTTATTTACATGTTTAATGCCTTTATCAGGATCACTGTACATGGATCAGCCCAGTTTGCAATTTTTTGCTCTTAGAATCAGAGTCATGGTCACTACTGTCTTTTAACAATGAAGAGTAATGACCTACCTTTTAATAAAGAGTCCCAGGAATCAGCCACAAAAATCAAGCTATTAATTATATCGAGGTGATTTTCTTACCCAAGTATAACTAGCTAGCATTCCTTTATAGAGGTAAAAGTTTGGAATTATGTTCTTTTTTTTTTGTTTGTTTTAGATCTTCATATATTTTCTTTTCTTTTTCCCCTCCAGATTGTTTACATGACTTCCTACCCTGATCTAGATGTAGATAATTTACATCTTCAGTCACCTCAGAGGTCAAATACAAAATATTTCCTGCATTGTAAGCTCAGTTTGCCCCCAAAAGAAAAAAGAAATGTAAATGAGTTTTAGTTCTGTATATGTTAGTATTTAGGAATCCAAGGTAACCTTTGAAGAAGATCAAACATGAATCAATTGCTGCACATTTGCTTTCTTGAAGTGATAAAAAAACATTTAGGCATGCTTTTCTTTCAGCAATTGTTCCTCTCTGGGTGCAATCTGTCTTTGATTGACACCAGAGACAGAAAAAAAAAGGATGGTGTGATAAAGTCATTGGATTTTATTGGAGCACTTATCGTTATACTGTGACAGTGTTAGTCCTGTTCATGGTGACATGGATGACAATTTTTGAAGGTCTTTTCTTTAGACAGTGTTTTTGCAGGCCCTCCAATATGTTCAAGGAAAAGTTATTTTGTTAAGGAGGTCCAAGTTAGCAAGGCTGATGCATGGTTCTTGATAGCATTGAAAGATGGCAGAATAAGAGAAAAGAAAGTAGAAGCTGATTACAGCTGCAGCAACAGCACTGACATTTTAAGTAATTATACCACTGAGCTGTCAAAAGACAAAATGTGTGACAGAGAATCTTTGCTAATCTTGGCGCATTGAACGACAGCCACAACATTCCATTTTAGAAGATGGGAATTTAGCAGTTATCTAAAAAATAGGAAAAGTAGTAGTGTTGATCTAAGACATACAGCTTCCCAAGAAACAAACATTTTTGTACATAAATATGGATAAAATAAGGGTAAATCCAACAACTGCCTAGTGGCTTTGTGTTTTGTTATTGAAGAAGTATGATCACAGTAAAATCCAGCTTCTCATTTATAATCTGTTTGATCTGTTGTGGAACTCTTTCACACAAGAGACTCTATATGTGGCCATTAATATATTGAGATTGAATAAAGAATTAAAGATGTTGTCTCTTCTGTGGATGCAATTGGAAACTTTTTCTCTCAGTGAGAATCTCATACAGAAGGGATTTGTATAAAAATCATACAGAAAATGTTTAAAATCTACAATGCAATTATATCAGGTTTAAATCTTGTGACCGGTCTAAATTTATTTTCTTTTTATTGCCATGTTAAAGTAATGTGTGAAACTCAGACCTCAGGTGCTGCCTGAGAATGTGCAGTTATACAACATCCAGCTTTTTGCCAGCTGCAGTTGGACTCCACATCACAGAATCCTGACACAGATTCAACCAACTGCTAAATCGGTCCAGTGATAACTGATGGGATGCACTTCTCTCAGAGGGGAAAAGGAGTTCTAGCACAGGAGTTAGTGGGGCACTTTGTCAGGGCTTTAAACTAGTTTGGGAGGGGAAAAAGGGGGAAAACCAGATTAACTGGTGATGAGCAACACGGTGAGCACTAATGGGATTCCTCAATCTGCTTTAAGATGTCTTGGTTACAGCGTACCACACTGAAATGTTTCTACACTAATGCACCCTGCAGGAAGAGCAAATGAGAGTTCAAGGCTTTGGGCCAGTTCCAGAGATTTGACACCACCAGCATAAGTGAAACTGGTCAGATGAGTCCTGTAACTGGAGTGCCCTGTTGGATGGTTATTACAGGCTCTTCAGGAGGGACAGGCAGGGCAGGAGAGGCAGGGATTGGCACTGTGTGTTATGGAAGGGTTAGAATGTATGGAGCTCACAGTTGGCAACAGCAAAGTTGAGATCTTCTGGAGAAGAATCAAGGGGCAAATATATAGTATGGACGTCATCATTGGAGTCTACTATAGACCTCCCAGCCCGGACAATGATGCTGATAAATTATTCTTTGAGGAACTAAGAGATGCTTCCAAGTCAATTGCTCTTGTCCTTATGAGAGACTTCAATTTGCCAGAAATTAACTTGGAAGCATCACATAGCTGATACAACCCAGGCCAGAAGATTCTTAAAAAACCTGACATGATAAGGTAAACCATCTAGTTGATCAAGGCAGTGGCAGTGCATGTAATCTTTTCGGATTTCAATAAGGCTTTCAATACTGTCTCTCATAGGATCCTTCGACAAAATTTCCAGCCACAGCTGGATAAACACATTATGGGATGAGTGAGCAACTGGCTCACGGGTGGGGCACAAAGGATTAGAGTGAATGGGGTAACATTTGACAGTGACCTGTCATTAGTGGGATTCTGCAGGGCTCCATCCTTGCCCCTGTGCTCTTCAACATCTTCATAATGACATAAATGGACCCAGGACTGGAAGGAATACTAAGCAAGTTTGCCAACAACACAAAATTGGGAGAAGCTGTTGACTTCTTCAAAAGTGGGGAGGCCCAGCAGAAAGACTCAACAAATGAGGGGACTGCACAATAACCAACCAAATTTCAACAAAGGAAAGGGATGGATCCTGCACCTGGGTGTGCAGGTCAACCCTGGATGTGCAGACTGGGCAATGAGATGCTGGAAAGCAGAACCATGGAAAGGGACCTGGGGGTGCTGGCCAGTGGAGAGTTGGTTATGGGTCAGAGTGCCCAGGGAGCTGGGAGAGCCGACCGTGTACATTGCACATTTGTAAGATGTGATTGGACAGGATGCTAGTTTATCTCATCTAGGCTCCCTTTCTCACAAGAGATTGCACCAGATGATCTTCTGAGGTCCTTTCCAACCTGAGTTGTTCTATATTGCCATGATTCTAGCCTAATGTTCATTTTCCATATGGTAAAACTGTATGGATGCAGAAAGTCAATGGCAGATCTGCTGCACAAGAGAAGAGATGCTCCTAACCACTTTTGGCTTAAATCACTTGTTGTTTATTCCATCACTCATTTGAGGATACTTCTTCCGTAGCCTTCATTATCCAATCTATTAATAGTTTTCTTTCATTTTGTAGCTTCCCTATATTTAATACAGAACTGATAGTCGTTACATATTGCTCTGAAGCCATGGCGAATACTCTTCAGTGTGTCCTGAGGAAAGAAACTTTCCAAATATATTGCTTTTAATTTCACCAAATATCTCAGGGTTTTGTACAGTCAGACTTTAAAAGATAATGCAATTCCCTTTCCCTGCAGCTTTCAGTGTTTTGCTGGTTTTTTTTTTTCCTGGTATATGTAGTCTTGTTTCATCTAAAGCAAAGAGCCTCACTTTTTGGTTACATCATGTAACCAAAATGGTTCCAGGAATGTCTATATTTTATATATGTTTATACATAAAATACATATTTTATGTATACATCTATCTATTTATAATCTAAACCATTCTAGTTCATGAGAAAGTAATAGGCAATTGCAGAGTATAGCACATTTAGCTATAAGGTAGGCAGCTGAAATACATCATAAGAAGGGCTTATTTCTCTCTGTTGACTACAAAGAAGAATAAGTAACTAGCTCAGAAACAGAGGATCAGAAATTGAACGGATTAATTCTGCTGCTTCAGCAAAGTACAAGACAGATTTACTTATCTTTGATAAGGATTTTGTATTCTCAGCCAGTACTTCAAGACTGTGCTGTGTAATACCTTGTGTATTGGCATGTTAAAGGACAATGGATTGGATGCCATTGCTCCTGTAGTGCAAAAAGTGGCTTTTTGCTACCCTTTGCCTCTTTAATGGATCAACCAAGAATTGCAGTAAGACAATAAAATAATGTGGAAGAAGGACTAATTTGATGCCTGTGTATAATAATTTATGTATGGCAGCATACAACCTAATACTATCTCTGTAACTGAGAGGGTTGTTTGAACTACAAGAAGTAAATATGAAGATATGTTGTAATGACTTCTCAGGCGTTCATTTCAGAGAAATGGGGTTTGTGTTGTTTGGAGTTTTTTTAACAATTCTCTGAATTATGAAAAGACAGGAGAAAAGATTCTTCGCTGAATAAAGCAAAATTTAGTGAAACAGAAAATTCATCTTGAATATGAAGAATTCCTGCAAGAATACCTTCTCATTTGTGTTTAAGGTTTCTTTTCCTCTTTCTGCTAAGATTATCCCAGAAAGACTGCACCAATCCAATGAAGCTGCTTTTACCTTACTAAACTCAGTAGATTAGACTAACTGAAATATTTCAGTTCACAGAAAAAGTCAGCAGATATTTTGTAATTCCCAGAGCATGCACATCTAAGCAGGACCTTTTATCAAAGAAGCTTGTGATTTCAGAGGTGTGTTGCTTTTGGGCAAGGGTTTTTTTAATTGTTTGTGGGGTTTGTTTTTTTGTTGATTGTTTTTTGTTGTTGTTGTTTCTTTAAGAATCTGGATGCATATGGCTTTCACCAAATCACATATTATTCCAATTGGAGACTAGTCAAAATTTCAGTAAGAGATGTCGAAGGTCATCAAATCTCTTCCCACATAATGCACAGGAGCAAGTAACAAAACAAATGAAATAAACTGATAATAAAATTATTAATCTCATCAAAGACTCATTTAGGTTGGGAAAAAAACTTTCATATACTTAATTATAATTTCTAGAATAATGCAAGGAATATTAAAAGAAAAGCAATAAGGCAGAAGAAATACTTCAATATAGGCATTAAAAGGAGACAGTAGCTTTAAAAATATTTATATATTAAAAACTTGGGCTCTCTAAATTGTGGATACTTAAGTGGAGGCAGATCACTAAATTTCCTATTCTCAATGATGTCAGCTATGTATTACAAAAGGGTGAAATGTGTCTCCCTTTTATTATCTTTTTTTGTTATAAAACATAGTTAGGTTATACTCCCCAATGGATTATTTTTCCTAGCTTTTCTGCAAACAGGCAATGTCAACATATATTTTTAAATATTTTCCCTTCATTCCCCCATCTCTGCACTGCAGGTCCAGATACATTCCTGATATTTAAGGAATGTATCTGGACCTGAATTTAAGCTGACCTGGAAAAGTAGGGAAAATGTATGTGAAACACCAAAGAGAGAGACCTCTAAGGATCAACAACAAGACACGAAATGAGGTGATTTATTTACTTTCCTGCTGAGGAGGCAGCTATTGTGTTTTGATTAGCCCAAAAGCTCATAAAATATTTTTGACATTTTGTAAAGTTTGAGGATGCTGATGAAGCAGCAATAAAGTACTAGGGGAGTATAGCACTAAAACTGTAGTACTAGGGGTAGAGTTGAAAGTACAGCTGGGAATATTAAGCACTCTACTTCCTCAGATCTCCCTGAAGAAAACTTGAAATTTCTCAAAAAGCACAAAGTACTAGAAATAGTGTCACATTCCATATTGATAAACCCTTAATTTCATTTTTGCTTCAAAGGAAAAGCATGAGTCAACAAGAGAAGAACTTTGAGCTACATAAAAATGTTATCTGTATTAATGGGGCAAGGCCAGCAAAATGAAGGCTGGAAGTGCTGATAAATAGAAGGTAGTTTAAATTATGCTGATGTGTCTATTCCATTTTCTCAGCAGACCTTGAGCAGCATAATTAGATTGTTTTTTCACTCTCCATCCGAAGGGCATTCATTCTTTGTGTCCCTATCCTTTTTACACCAAGTGTCTGGGAGTGGTATCCTATTAACACTGTCACTGGGAAATGAATCCATAGTGTGCTTTCAGCTGGAGTGCAACTTTCTTCACCTAAAACCACCAAAGATTCCTACACAGTCATAGTCATCTGAATTATGCATTCTGTGAAATATGGGCAAAGGTTTCAGTTTACCTTGAACAGATACAGGGACACACACCTTGAATTTTAATTTCATTTTCTCTGCCTTACATTCCTTTGCCTTTTTTAAAGTGTAACTTATAGATTACCTAACATTTATCTGCCATTGAGTAGGAGAACATGGAGAGCCCAGGAAAATCTATGTGCTCTCTCACTGTCACTCAGCTGTGAAACTCTCTTGAAACAAATAAAAGAATTAATACTGGAAAATTGTAGGATTTTTGAAATGAAAAGGTGTTTGAAAGTCTAAATAATTTGAGATGGGTTTTGGGGGTAGGTGGTGGTGCATGTGAGTGTGTTTTCCACGTTGTCCTCAGCTAACACTCCATAAGGGTTCAAACTTCCCTCTGGTCTCAAGTTGAACTCCAAGGATGCATTCGACTTGACATTAAGACATCTAAACTTCAGTGACTACTTGTAGATTTCTATACAAGAGATAATTAATAGCTAATAATTAATATCAAGCTAATGACTAAGCATGAAAATATCTATTAGTTGATTACAAGTAGTGCTGCTTGAAAGGCCCAAGAACACCTGAGATATCTATGTGGAGGTATTCTATGGGTCAGAAGGGTGAGTATGTCCTGAGTGACACTGGGCAGCCAAGAAATTTATGTTCTGATATTGGGACTGTATTAGGCAACTGTTTTGAATGCTCTTCTGGAAGTCAAATTTTGTGGCAGCTCAGTCATTTGATATGCTCCACTCACTGTATTAACTAGATGTTTAGAAACATAGGTGCCTATGGCCATCTGCATGAACACATGGTAATACAGATTTCCTTAGATTGAACTGATTTGTCTTTTGGGATGTGGAACTACTTTGGAATACTGGCACAAAATTTGAAAGCTGCATTGTACTTATGTACTATGAGCTTGATCACTACAAAATCTAGTTAAGTTTACACAGAGAAATCTACTTGGCTTACAAAATTTAACTTGAAAAAAAAATCTGCATTTCCCACTGAATAGGCAGGTTAGAAGACAAACATTAAAAATCTGGGATTACTTTTTCTATAGATGAGATATTGGAGTGCAAGTTGGATGTAAAATCCAAGAAATAATGGGCTAAGGTGTTAACATTCCTTTCATATTTTTCCATAACCAGCATGATCATGTATTATCTGTATTGAATACATCATTCAGTGTTTCTCTTCAACAACCCAGTTTCAGGAAATAAAATAGTAATCATTTCGGGAATAATGATAATTCACACTTACTGAGGACTAGAATTTGGAAGAGTGATACCACTTTAATATGGTGTGAATAACAATGCTTGACTGGTACTCATTTACAAATGGCATATGTTGAGAAAAACACTGCTTTCTGCACTTAAAGGCAGGAGCCCTCAAATGAGAAAACTCTCAATTTTCAGAGACATTACTCCTAACCAAATAAAAGTAATGTATGATGCTCAGAATGAGTTGTGGCGTGCTATTTCTAGCAACCGCTTTCCAACAATCAATGTACTCGTTGCAAAAACAAATTTAAAAATACAAAAAAAATATTATTTTTATTATATTACTAAGAAGCTTGGTTTGAGTATCAACAGAAAGAAAAATAAGTTTTGGTTGGAGTATCAACATAAAGGAGCGCTGTTCTGGCTGCAATCTGAAAGATAACTTGTCAAGACCAGTATCAATATTGTCAATAAAACACTGATCTCTGTAGATCTCCTCTACTATGGCCCCCTCTGCCTCAAGACTCTGTGATGGATGAGAAAGTCACACATAGTACACAACAAGGAAGGTCTTGAGAAGACTAAAACACTCCAACAAGGATCCAACTCAGAATAAAACTAACTATTTGTTGCAATGTTAAGCATCTCAATCCCAAGGGAATTTTCTTTCATGCACTCCTGGGCATACATTTTCAGGGTCAGGTCCCAGACCCTGAGACCTTAAAGCACTATTCTACACCGTATAAAAGAATGTAGGCCAGCTAATACAGCTCTGGGCATCTGCTCTATATTTTGATAAAAGATGGCCCAGAGCTATTATTATGGTTAGTTCAAATATGCTGTATGGATGACAGGCAAGATGATGAAATGTTACAAATACCCACTAGATATACCTTTAGCTGTCACATTAGTTCTGCAAAAGGGCAACTTGTAGAAAGAGATGATCTGCTATAGTGAGCATGCATCCTAGCCTGGGATTAAAAGCTGTGGAATACAAAAGGAATACAAGTGGGTTACCAAGACACAAGACACCTGTGTCCACAGCAAAAAGCTGATTTCCAAGAGACGTTATGGAAGTCACTTTTAAACAAAGTTGATGAGAAACTATCATAGCCTAAGAACTGCTTACATCATCAACACAAAATTTAGAATTTAGATTTCTGGCTCAATTTGCAAACTGAACTCTTAAGTTTGTCATTTAAAGTTTATAGTACTGTGATATTATATTAAGGATAAGCAGGGGTTTTTTTGAGATTCATCTTAAAACATCATAATTTACTGTACCTCCATTTAAGTCTTTTTTTTTTTTAATGTGAACCAAGTTATGAATAGTAAAACCTGCTATGGAACTCACAACTGGTATTTCAGCTGTTATTTAAAATTTTTCCAATGTACTTTTTAAGTTTTTTTATATTAAATTGCAATTTTTAAATTTGAGCAGCGCTGTAAGCCGAGATATGTAACATGAAGTAAGTTTATAATATCGTCCATTGGTTTATTTGCATATAATGTAACAGTGAGAATCTTCTTCATCTTGACCACATCATAAGACTTTCTGAAAATAATAGCATGTACACGTGAATTTAGGAGGTTTCATGGTAATGTGAACTAAGCTGCATTCACTTTCACCTGAACCAGGTACACTGTACTCCTCTATAACTAAAACATTTCAACACCTCATATAAAGGCAAAAATAGAGGAAGGATATTTCATACCAACAGGTAAGATAAAAATATACTTTGAGAAACAGATACTTTTTCTGAATACTGGAGATATTAAATGCAAGTATTGAGTGAAGAAAGAACTCTTTCAAAATAGTAGGGTATGATAATCCAATTGAGGCATATTGAGTAGCATATAAAGCACAAATTTATGGGATTAATTTACAGTTGCCCAGGTGAACTTTTGTTTCCTCTAACTTCTAAGGATTTGATTTTGAAACATTAGTATGTTTTTCAAGTAGCTTCTGTGTGAAAATTTATGCAGGTCATATATCTGATATTAATGTTTTCTGTTTCTTTGCATGTGAAAGTTCAGTGTAAGTGAAGATTCCTGTCTGATTCTTTACTAGATTTTTGCAAAACAACTTCCAGAATCCAGTCCCATTAGAAAAATGTCTGCAATTTAGCAAGCCCGTGCACCAGTTATTTTATCTTTTCTTAATTAAAATAGATTACTATCTTCCTAGGGAGAGGAAACCCTTGATTCTAGCTCTTCTTTCCCAAGAGTCTGCAGTGCCTCCAGCAACAAATAGCGTGTATACAGCTGGTTGCATGGTATCAGAAATGACAACACTGAGATACAAAGAATAAACACTGAGAACTAAGAATAAGAAAATATGCTGAAGTAGCTGTTATGCCTTACACAGGAAAAAAAATCAAAGAGGGAGAAGTATTTTATGCTGTAGTGTAAGAGCTGAATATGTCACCAGCTCCAGTTAAAATACCTTGGAGCTTTCTACAGCTGATTTGTTACTTGTTCATAGATTTTGCTGTTTTTTCTAGAGAGGTACCCAGTACTGTCTGTAGAAATATGGCTCTGATTGTTGCCCTACAGTTAACAGTGGATAAGCAGTGGTTACATATACTATGCTGGTTTGCTAAGAGTTACTCTACCAATCTGTTTATATCACTTATGGTTATTCAATACAGAGCTGGAGATGCAACACTTGGCTATCTCATCCCTGAACACTACAGTACCTTAACATTGTTGTTTAGGGGATTCTCACAGTCTTGAGTTACAAATCCAGGTTCTCTGGACAATGCCTGAGGAGAGACAGGCAGCTTAAAGATAAATCAATGTTGCAGTCATTTGTATGAGCACAACTTATGTAAACAGATAGAAGTTACTTTAGAGTAGCTTTGGTGCAGACAAGGGTGTAGCCATCGCAACACAGAAGTCTGAGACTGTTTCTGCATTTTGCATTAAAGAAAGCAGTAGATAAAATGAATAAATAATAATATCACCATGTATCAGACCCAAAATTTCCCTTGCCAGGAAGTGTCCTTATTTCTGGGCTATGGAGTCATACTCCCATTTTCTTATGCACTCAGTATCTCCCCTAGTACATATGGTGAAGAGAAGGATATTCACCTTTTCCTTTATAGCTTGCAACCAGCCACTCTGCTAAGCCACTCTGACCCACAGGAGAGATGCGGGTCAGCTCCCTTCTTGGAGAGGTTTTTCACCTCCTTGACAAACATTGTAACAACTAAGTAACAGAATCAATTAAATGTAAATGGTGAGTGCCTGCCAGACTCCTCTAGCTACTTTTTGGAAGAAAAAATTGAGCCTGAGTTTGGATAATTTACATAGTCAAATTACTGAATTTCCTAAAGAACCTGAGTTAAGAAGAGAGTTGCTAGTTTTTAATGTTCTTTTTAAAGGTACAGTTATCTCCTATTGTAGATTATATTATGATTCAAGCTATTAAATTCTTGATACAAAATTGCCAAAAAAAATTTATTTCCTAATGAGAATCTTTTAGGGAAGTAAAAGGCTTCCTTGTAGCAAGTTCTTCATAATCTGCTATAAATTAGCTTAATCCAATCCTGTGGACTGTTCTATGTGTTATAAATTCCTCTCTCATATTGCCAAATTGGACTTATGAATTCTTCTCATGAGAAAATATTAGAAATTACTAGAAAGTAGGAAAGGCAGTTATCAACCTGCCTGCATGCTTGTATGGATCTGGTCTTATCTTTCTTCTCTGAATTTAGGCCTCTGAAAGGGGAAAATTGTGGTATATTTTCAATAGCCAGACAACGGAGTAAAGAGCATGTGCATTGCCCTTCACATTAGTCATGTTTCAATTCTCCAGACAAGAATAACAGAAGCCTCAGGGCACTGCTTGTGCTCTTTGTGCAAGGGTTCATGCCAGTGTGTGCAGGCTGTTGTAGGAGCATAATCTTGCAAAGGATGCTATAGTTAGCTGGCTTTTCCCAGGACACCCTTCCTGCAAAACAAACAGGAATGAATGGAAACAATTTGCATCTTGCAGTACACAGCAGTTGGATGCCCCACGTCCAGGGCAAAGCTACAGTTTAGCCTAAGTCAAACAGCAAGGCCATTCAGGGAATGTTTTTTTTAGTTCTGACAAATGTGATAATCATAGAATATCCTAAACTGGAAGGGACCCACAAGGGTCATCAAACAACTGCTGGCCTTGTATAAGACAGTCCCAAGACACACCATGTGCCTGAGGGCAAGAAAGATGATTAACGGACTGGACCACCATTTACAAGGATAGGCTGGGAGATCTGGGCCTCTCAGAGAGACTTCAGACTTGAGAATGGAAGATTATGAGGGAAACTCATCAATGTCTATAAGTATCTGAAGAGAGAGTGTCAAGAGAATGGAGTCAGAGTCTTCTCAGTGGTGCCAAGAAATAGGACAAAAAGCAGTACCCAGAAATTGGTGTACAAGAAGTTTCACCTGATTATGAAGTAAAATTTCTTTATTGTGTGGGTGACCATGTGCTGGAATATATTGCTCACAGAGATTGTGGAGTCTCCCCCACTGGAGATATTCAAGAACCATCTGGACGCATTTCTGTGCCATGTGCACTGGGATGAACTGTCTTGAGCAGGGAGGTTGGATCAGATAACTTCACTGTGGACTCTTCCAACCTTACCCATTCTGTGATTCTGTGATTAGCCAGCTCTTTGAGTGTTCTCAGATTAACCCCCTCTGGCCCCATGGACCTATTGGGATCCAGCTGGATCATCTGATCTGGCACAACTTCAGCGTTAACTGGGACTTTATCGTTCTCAAAGCCATGGTACTCAAGCAAAGAGCACTGGAACCCCCTTAACCCATAAAGCATAGAAGACAGAGGCAAACAAAAATTAAGCATCTCTGCCTTACCTATGTCCCTGTCTTCTGGACCTCTTTGTGCCATCTGTGCAGTGTTAACATCCAGCAACTTGGTGTTCCCCCTAAGGTTAAGAGCATTTGATTTGGAAGTGTCCTTTAATTCCTTGAAGAATAATTCACTGGTTTCATTGTCCTGGCTGGAAGGTCTATAGTAGACTCCTGTGATAACCAGCATTATATATTTGTCCCTTAATCCTTACTCAGTGGCCGTCATCCTTGTCTTTTCCAACTGTAAGCTCCATACAGCCCTTCTGTTACGTACAACATCACACCCCTGCCTCTCCCACCCTGCCATCCAACATGGCACTTCAGGCACAGGACTCAGCCCGCCAGGTTTCACTTATGCCAATGTTGTCATCTCTGGAACTAAGACAAAGCTTCAAGCTCCTCTTATTTGTTCCTCATGATGCACGCATTGTTTCTAGAAACATTTTAAGTGTGGCTTGTTTTAGCTGACACATTGTGTAGCAGGTTGAGGGATCCCAGTAGTGCTCAGTTCCTCAAGATTTTGCATTTCATCCCATTGCTTATCCCTGTCAAGTCTGCTTTGGTCCCTTTCCCTCTTCCAGGCTGGTTTAAAGCCTTATCAATGAGTTCTGATAGTTCCTATGCCAAAATCCTTTTTCCCTTCTGAGAAAGGTGCATCCCATGAGGCAACAGTAGACCTGCTGGAGTATAGACCATCCCATGGCCAAAAGCCCCACAATTTTTCCAATGCCATTTGGAGCCTTGTGTTGGTTTGAGGAGTCTGCCTGTTGCTTTCTGGATTTTCACTTGCTACTGGAAGGACTGAGGAAACTGTTTCTTTAACCAATCACCCCAAGGCCTTGAAATCCCTTTTGCTCTCAGATTTCTATTTGTCTTCTCATCAATAGTGGATAATAATCAGAGAGCTGTAACAGACTGGACTCTGATCTAGTAGATCAGATCTAGTAGTGACCCTCACCCCAGCCCCTGATAGACAGCAGAACTTTCTGTCTGAATATTGGGCACTCTGTTTCCTTGAGAAGGGAGTCACCTACGACAACTACCCTTCTTGTTCTTCCAACAGAGATCATAGTGTACAGTTTACACTATGTTGCCCAATGTGGTCCCCTGATCTCCAAAGCACCTTTGTTCACCTCTCAGGTAAAACTGTTTGTGGCAAAATTGTCCTAGTTCTACAGCCTCATATCTGTTGCAAAAATGCCGTTCCTAGTTGTCAGGTTTTCAGGAAAGGAATAGCCCTTTTTCTGGTATGGGCACTGCCAATCTTCCATCCTTCATGTTCGAGAGATTCTTGATTAACTACTTGACAGGGTTCTGAGTTCCCCTCCATCTCCACAACCATGGAGGTTTGAGGCTCCTGAGATTGTAGCATCTCTGAGAATAATCTACCAATTTCTTGCTCGTTATCTTGAATTCTGCACAGCCTGTTCACTTCCTCCTGCAGTTCCTTCCCACAGCTCGTTGACAGTCGCAGACTTTTTGCTAAAGGCATGATTCTAAGTCCCAGCCTTACAGAGAGTCATCAGACTCTTGTTAACCTGAGACCTGGTGAGCTACATTTACCAAAAAAGGTCTGTCTGTCTGGAGACCTCTGGCATGGCTGGTGCAGTGACTCGAGCAGCTGTGGGGAAAGGAGCTCTGTGACATGTCAGAACCATACTTGAGAGAGCAGGTAAGACAGGAGATGAAAAGATCTCTTTGTGACCTCCTTCACCAGCTATTGAGTTTGCTCTCTGCCTTTGTTGGTTGACAAAAGAGAGTTGAGGTCATTGACAGACAGCCTAGTTAAAAAAGTGTGTAACTAACAGTGTCCATAGGAAACTAAACTTTTTTCTTAAAGCCACTTTGTAAAATCTGGCTAAGATCACTCAAGGGTACAAAAGTAAGGATGAAACAGTGTTGTGGCTGTATTATCTGCCACCAGGTACCTGCTCTATGGACCTATATTGGCAGAAAATCTCAAACAGTATGACCTTTATCAAGATCCATTTTGTTCTGTTTTCTAATCTAGAAGATTATACTTCAGAATCAAATTTGAAATCATAATTTAATTATATGCCATGTTTCATTTGCTGTCAAACAGACATATGCAAGCTAACAGAGTATTTTGTCCATCTGCTATGGCCATAAGTACTTCCAGAAACAATGTCAATTGATTTTCTCCTTCACAAGATTCCTTGTCAGTTTGTTTGACCTTTTTTTTTTTTTTTCCAAATGATCAAGCTATCCTGGTTTCAGCTTTATTATAGTGTGTTTTAGTGAGAGAAAAAATGTAACATAACCTCAGCACCATTTTAAAAAGAGAGAAAACAAAAAGGATGCAGTTCCCTCTGCTAGCTGCAGAAAGTGGTTTTTTGGGGTTTTTTTCCCAGCAGACAAATTGAGTGTGTAGAAAAACGGGAGCTGAAAAAAGTATCTTTCAGAAAATTTGTAAGAAATAGTTGTAAATTCCATGCTACTGGTTGAAGCAAAACATGGGACCCTGCTGCTATTAAATAAAATTTAAATTATATTCTTTGTTTACTATAAAAATAATATTTTCTGAGTTTATTCAAGCAAACAAATACGTTGACTAATGCAATGAATTAGTGTGTGCTGAAGAAGCAATTATCAGCTGAAGAAGGAATGAAGAAAGGACACGGCCAATTAGCCAGGAATTCAGTGCAGGTGGCTGTCCTTGTTTAGGTTAAGTAAGCAGTCTCCAGAGGTGATGACATTTCATGAGCTGTGAAACAAACCTTGTCAAAAAGATAAAGCATAAATCCCTTGTATGATTTGAAGTCTGAGTTCCAATCTATGCCTTGACAGAAGAGGTGGTTCAAGCCAAAACTTTCAAATGGCAAAACAAACAGACAGGAGGACATCTTTTAAAAATAATATTAGAAGAATAAACTCACTTTGCTGTAATTTTGAGAGTTGTTGCAAGATGTAATCTTCATACTGTCTGCAATTACATTTGCTTTCTTTTTCTCTTTTCTAAGAGTAAAAGTTATATGGAAACAAGTGTAGGAAACTGCATGGGGGAATCTTTCCTGTTTGGTTTCTGATGAATTTGAATACATTTGCCCTGCAGTTTTATGCAGAGCATGTAGAAAAGAATTAATCATTAAGAACTTTCTAAGTTCAAGTTGTTGAATAGTTTGCCACACCATGCTGATAATATTGAGTTTCCATTAGGTTTTGCAGGATACAACTCAGACAGAATTAAATCAAGTAAAGATAGGTTGACCTCCTACTGCTCACACTGGCCTTCACTTTTGTTTCTAAACAGTAGGAGAAAATCCATTGTAAGCATTTGCTTTTGCAATGGTCTGTTATATTATTTCAGCTGTGCAACTGCTATAGGAACAAAGAACTCCCTTGCCAAAACCAGAGTGAAAGTACTTAAAATTATCTGTGGGGAGCCTGATGAAAATTTACAACCACCACAAGCTGGTCACACAGATTTGCATGTTTACACAGCAGAAAAAGTGTACTGAGCTCAGACTTCTACATTTATAAGCCCGCAGCGTGTTCCCAGGAAAAAAAAAAAAAAAAAAACAAAAACAACCAAACTTCTACATCTGCTATGCAGGTAGGCAAACAAAAGTTTGTATGCAAAAGTCTAAGGAAAATAGTTATGATATCAATCACACTAGTTCTTCATAACACTTTTCACCCAAAAGTCTTTGTTCTAGAAATCTATTAGCCATTAAAATGTAATTTTTGGAAGAAACTTACACTTTCTTTTCTTTAAATCCTTTGTTAAAAAAGGCAAAAGTCTGAACTGATCTCTAGTATTTAGACATTCAGATGTGATTTATGTTATTAAATCTAGTTTCTTAGTTCACCTCACCTTTCCTGTCATGTCAGTATGTCTTTCAATTTTATAATGATGCAGAAGTAGATGTGTAAAACTCCTAAGCAATTTACATTGCATTTCTTCATAAAGGCACATAAATTTCTCCCCTGCCAACTGTTTTGTTGTAGTCTCCCTAAAGTTTTCAATCCATCACTAGCACTTATATAAATCCATGCTTACTCATATATTGCCCAATTGCTATATTGTCCCAAGAAGGTCCCTTGATGAGTCAAATATGTATATAATTAAAGTTAGAATTCATTAGTCAGTTTGCTGATAGCTCACTATATTATATAAGACTGGATATTTCAGTAAGGAAAAGTTGTCACATAAACATTGGGTCTAGTCCGATGCTAGGTCAATAAGCAGACAGAATCCACTCCTTTTCCCATGCTGTCCATACTGTAAACAGTGTGGGATTATGGCACTTAAATACTTAATGACCAGAGTCCATGTATTCTTCTTATTTGTGAAGTGCAGAGCATTCTTACACTAGCTGGAGAATCTGGCCAGGTCCTTGTTCTCCAGTTTGTTTCCTGAGCATTGCCTACAAAAAGTGGGGAACTCATTAACTCATTATATAGTTGCAGCTATTTTTTTCCACTTTGCTCTTTCCATTTCTTCTTCATCATTCCATCTTCCCACATGTCAGAGAGTTCTTTTCACAATTACTGGCATAGCTCCTTTATTCCTCTAAGAGCATCAAGCGATACAGCTCATCACTAACCCAAGGTGTCAGTGCTGTACTGGCAAGTGCTGAGACATCTGTCTCCTTCAGCGCTGGAGAGGATGGACAAGGACAGGCAGTGTACCACTCACCACTGCCTTGAACTGAGGATTTCAGGAGATGCTGATTTCTTTCACACACAGGAGCTACTGCTTCCTGCACCTCCTGAATCCATCCATTGTTTTATCACCCTTCTCCTCTTGGTTTAGGGTCAGCAAAAGCAGAGTAAACACTAGTGCCACCAAGGCCTTCTTTTTGAGTGTCTCAAAAAGTGATCCAGGATTCCTAAAGATTTTTCCACTAGAAATCAAAAGGCTCTGTCTGTAAGACTTTAATGTCATGGTATGACACTTCAAATGATGTCAGGTAACTTTTCACATTACCAGAGTATTATGTTAGCACAAGACTATTAATAACAACATACATGTCATAAAGAGGTAAAAAAGGAGTTCATAACAACCATTTCAAATTTTTCTTTCCATAAATCATCCACTATAATTAATGAATTTAAAATTCACATAACTAGATTACTATTAGGTAAAATTCAGTAACTACAATTATTCTCTAGCAAATTATTTGTTATTAAAAATATCAGATGTGGATTTTTTCTTGAAAAATCTTTATAACATCCCTCTCTCAAAGGAGAATAAAAGAATAAAATATTTTGTATGATAGAAATCAAATGTATAAAAATTTTACTGTGGTGGCCAGCATAAATGTATTTTAACTCAACATATGAATTTAAATATGCAAATTACTCACAGGAACAAACACAGAGCAATTTATACTAATTGCTCAAGCACTTATCCTAATATGTACTTGGAATTATAATGAAGTAAATGTGGTACATTAAATCCTATGAGTGACATCTCTGAAATTAAGTTTCTGTCAAAAGATTTACAAAGTAGTAGGCATATGCTCCAGTTTTCCATGAACACAGAATAGAGCTGAATGCTTTCAAGATTAGATTACCAAGTCAATGACTACAAGAAATGCAGTAGATGCTGTGTCACTATAAAGCTCCCAATACAGAGATTCCAAAACAAATTCCTGTTTTCACCCTAAACTCCTGTTTTCAGCCTAACCCTTTGTCACAAAATTAGATTTTCTAGTCCTGATCAAAGTAACTATTTTCAGAAATTTTCCAGTAAGAAAATCATAGCTTGACTTATAACTTAGTGTATGCATGCTCTCCCTCTGTCCCCCAAAAGAACAAGGTAAAGTATTAAACGAAAGGATAACAATATTTTGAATTGAAAAAACAGTTTAGTTACAGTCAAAACACATTTATTGCTTCTGTGTCTGTTTTACTAAACTTATTTTTTCATGATTTTGGAACAGAAGCAATTTGCACCTTAATATATTACTAGATAGAGACATTGAAACATAGAAAAATAATAAGAGAAATAAGAGTAAAAATCTCTCAAGAACACATAAAATTCAAGAGCACATAAAATTTTTTATGTATGTTGGAAGAAAGTATTCACAGAACACACACGGCTGCAGTCAAAAGGATTAGGATACCTCCTAGCAACCTAGACATAAGTTTGCATGCAATAAGGTGACAAAAGACTTCCTGCAGAGACCTGCATCATTAGACACCCTAAACTGAGATAATTCTGCTTTATAGAACACTGACTTTTTCTAGAGGTAGCCCACAAAAAATACAACATATGCATAAAATGCAAAAGCTAATGGTCACATTAAAGGAATTAGGATGTGTAAAGATGATATAAACATTTCATACCTAGCAGCCTTAACATAACACTCATCATCTTCTGAGATATTTCAAAGATCCTCTCCCTTAGCTGTGCAACATAATCTATGACATCTACCCCTGAAGACTTTACACTTTTACTGTGTTTCCAAGTCCTTCCTAGGCATCACCTACCTCAAAGGAACTATAAATGCATCAAAACCCAATAAATCTGTGAAGAATTTCTGACCTGCTTTCACCAATATCTGAAATAACTTCTTCCTTTGCTCCTCAGCAATGATTTCTTGCCTTCTGTGTTCTCTAATATGCTGTCATAGACTGCAAACTCCTGAGAGGTCTGAAGCAAAGGTATCTCCAGTATAGGTGAGGTACCTGATAATTCATCATTCGGTTGCACTGGTCACAGCACTGCACAAGCTTTCCAAGAGCATATCTGAGTAAGAGAAGCTACCAGCCTTAGGCAGGATAATAAAGCATGTACAATTTTATGAGGACCATCTCTCACTCTACCATCAGCTAGCATGGATCACCCATTTCTGGTTATGGAATAGCTTTCATAGACCTCTACAAGCAGTAAGTTATTAGTTATGGGCATGTTATTCCTGAGTTCCTATCTTGACTATTCCAGGTCCCAAGAAGCTTCTTCTTTTGCCTGTTGTAACACTCCACGTGTTCATCAGCTACTGGTCAATCTGCCCTCAAGGTTGTCTTCTTGCAAGGTGGTACTTACCATTACCTTGTCTACCTATCCAAAGCTACCACCTGTGACATACCTATGCCCATTGAATTCTGGTAAAACAGCATGTCAAATTTTGCTGTGACCATCAGTGATGGATATAGCCCCAGTCAGTAAGTCCCCAGTGGATCTTAGCACATCATTAATGACATAAGACGAGTAGCTACTGGCATGGCAAGGTATTCTAGAACCTTACCCATCAATTCAGAAAATTCAGACATACCAGAATCATCTACTTGATAAAATCTTTCATGCCTGGACATTTGACTCTTCCTGATGCAAATGGAAATCTTATTTCACCTCAAAATCACTTCTATGTCCAGAAAGCATGAATCTGCATTCTCAGCAATGAAAATTGTCTCCACTGTCATCTTTCACATAGCTCTGTCTTGGTGATCCATGTAGAAAAGCAACTGCCCTAAGCTCTGTCTCGCTGACCTTCACAAATTCCAGAAAATGTTTCATTTTTTAAAAGAGATGCCTGTGTAATTAAATGTTTTATTTTCTAAAAGAGACGTGATTTGTGATATCAAATTGAAAATATAATCTGAATCACTGTACATGCACTGAAAACTGAGCAAAAATATTCAGGAAGACTTTCCAACATTTTTGTCGGAAAGCCATCAATGCAGCCCTAATCTCCTGTCTGAGCAAAATAAACCACAATTTGACTTAATAGCAGTAAAATTCCATGAACTACAATGCTTATGAAGCATTCTGTTGATGCAGATATTCAACTCCTTTTTTAATATCTCCCTCTCCCTTTTCCTTCTTCAAATAATTTAGTCCAGGTTTCCTTGTTGTCTCAAGCCTTTTTTGTGAAGGGCAGACTTTCACAAAACAGCAGAAGCTGGCTTTACTTTTTGTCTGTCCCATGCCACACTTCTCTGTACCTCTAACTAAAAACATTTTCAGCAAAAAAAATGTTGACATTATTTCCTCTCATTATTAACCATCTGGCAATGAGTGGAAAATAATCTTTACATGGAGCACCAATAGCCCTTCTTCCTTATCAGAAAAGGCATTGCCCAATGCATACACACAGGAGTTTTCTTAACCTTTACTCCATGAGACAGCTTTGCCAGAATGGACACACTCGAGTCTCTGTTTCTACTGGGTCTGGCTGGGATGAAGTTAACTCTCATCACAGCAGCCTGGATGGTGCTCTGCTCACATTTGTGGCTAACAGTGGTGGTGACACACCTGTATTTTGCCCACTGCTGATCAGTGCTTACACAGTATTAAGGCCTTCTCTTTTTCTCACTCTGGCTCTGCCCTCATCCCCTAAAAATGATTCTGGAGTAAGCAAGAAAATTAAAGCAGTACAGCGGGACAGCTGACCTGAATAAAAGCAAGGTCATATGGTATTTTGCTCAGGAAAAAAAAAAAAAAAAAAGTAAAGGAGCTGTAAGGGAGAAACATAGGTAGTTATATTGTTTGTACAAGCCACTGCTGCTTGTGGTGAGGATCAGCTTTAGAGGAAATGGCTAAACATCTACCTGTGGATGAGAAATAGTCACTAAGTTTTTTATTTTGCTTTGCTTGCGCATAGGATTTTTTTTCATTTATCAAATTTTCCTTATCCCAAACCACAAGATTTCTCACTTTTGCTCTTTTATTGTCTGCCCCACCCCACTGCAGGAGGGAGAAGAATTAGTCACCAAAGGTGTTGGTGCTTAGTCACTAGCCAAGGTTGGGCCACAACATTTCCACATTCATATGTCCACAGAGGCATACCTAGAAACATTTTCCTGTCTCCCTTGCACTATATTAATCTGTATTTAGCTTTCCTCCAGTTTTTATGGTTAAGCTATGATGTGTTGAGAGAACCATGTAGATCACACCTGTTATCTATAGGAAAGCAAAGGAAGTAGCAGTGCACACTCCTGCTGAAGAAAATAACAATCACCATTGATGCCTTCATCAGCCTCTTCTATAATGAAGTCTCTCTGCTTTACTCTACAGCCTTCACTCATTCCTTTTTTGAATTAGGTAAGAATACCTTGAACTTGCACTTTCTTGTGAGAGGATGATAAAAGGAAGGACTTGCTAAAGGGTAAAAAGAAGGAAAAGGCTCTATGATAAGAGATATGTATTTTATTGCTACCAAGTTGTGGTTTTCCTCTTGGAAAGTATAGAAAAATTGCTGACCACATGAAAGGCTAGTACAAAGAAATAAAATCTGAAATCTGCAGCCACAATAATTCTATACTCAAACTTAGGTAAGAACGTTGTCTCAGGTAACCTTGAAGAGGTTACAACTAGCTTTAGAGGAAAAGTCTAGCTGAGAAGGCTGGCTCTGGAAATTATAGATCTTGTTTTCTTTTCACAAAAAGGCCATGGGGTAGAAGAGAAGAATCTTTAAAACCCTTATTATTAAATCAGTTTTTCAGGCAATAGAAAATAAAACTGCTGTAAGTTTACACCATTTGGAATCCATGGTGGTATTTAATTTATATTAAATAATAATATAAACTATTGGATCAGTAACTTAAGGGGAAATAGAGCAACTCACATCTAAATCTCCACACTAGCTTGGTTCATACATATGGTTCCCCTCAGACTAATCATTCTACCTCATGGTACAACCCAATCACCCTATTACAATTTCTTCTAAAGTTTCTACTACTGAATATTATCAAAGACTATGTATGAAACTAACTGAAACACCTCTGCTTGAGTATTTTGTGTCAGTGCACTATGACTATTTTTTAGTCTTCAGAAACAAGGAAACAAGGAAAAAGGAGATATTATTTATCACTCATAGTCTCTGGGGTTAGTAATAAGGAATAACTACTAAGACAAAATGAAAGGTGAATCCCGTGGGCTGGGGTTGATATAACTATATATATCAAGGTGTGCATGTGAAAATCTCATGAAGTGCAATGATTCCCATCAGTTTAAAACCAACTAAAATAAGGATGCAGGGATACAGAAATCAGTCCATCATCAGAAGAAAATAGACAATTAAAAATTCTGAACTCATTTATATTATTTTCTCCTTGCAAGTAGCAAAATAAATGTCACATCTATTTTATGGTAATATGAAAGCCACTTTGGTCTTGGGGCTCAGTTAGAACTAGAAATTTCCAGGTTAAACAGTAGAAAGATCTGCCATATTGTTTGCTAAAAAAAAACCCAAATAACCAAAACAAACACAAACAAAACAACAAAACAAACAAGTAAAAACCCCCATGAGAATATATGTCCCAAAACAGTAAAAAAACCACTCCAGGGATCATTCATAGAGTTTCAGTGTCATGCCAGAATATGTTTCCAGCAATGAATAAATGAACAGACTAGTCACATGCTGGATCGCATACTAAAAACTGTGCAAGGTATTTTATGCAACCTTCTTCAAAGTATTGTTGATTGAGTTAAAATTGGATTCCTCCTCCGACTGATTATCTAATGTGATAGAAAATACACAGTCTAAGAACAAATTTAGATTTCTGTGGAAAATTAAACTGTAATGTGGGGTTATCCACTGAGGCATTAAATATAGCTGTATAATTGTATCTGCAGATGACTACTGTGATATGACTGAACTTCATCTGGTTTCCAATGCAGACTTACAAAAAACATGTTCACAAAGGACAGATGCTTCCTTTGAAATATTTGGAGGGGAAAATTGATTTTCACAGTACACTTTTCATAAACAATCACTGTACTTGAAACTTCTGAAGAAGTAGCTCGAGTGTGAAAGTTTCTGCTTCTGAATCACAAAGGTAAAGAGAGTTCAGTGTATGGTCATTTTCACAAAAGAGACTAACTGAAAAACTATAAGCAATTTGAGTAGTCACCATTTAATATCACTCAGAGCATTATACAATTTTTTCCTTTGTTTTCTTTTTAAGTGAAAGTCTGCCCAAATATATTAATATAGAATTAGAAGCTTTGTTTTCAGTCTGGGTCAAAATACCAGTAAAGCTATGTACCTTTTTGAAATGAAAATATTCCTAAGAAATGGGTACACAAAATGGAGGGTCATTTTTTTATAAGCTCAAGAACAGAGTTAAGAAATTAAACATAGAGAAGTGACTAACAATATTTACATGTTTCTTAAAATTTTTGTTAGAACCAATAAAAAATCAATATTTTATTAATGATTTAAAATATCTTTTCAAAAAATATTCTGATTATGGTTATGATTTACCAAAGGAATAAATCCAGATGAACACTTCACTAGCCATCTTTGAGTTGCTATTTTCTGCTTTTCTGTTTTAATATGCTAGTCTTTTCCCTGTGTGGGATGATCACAGAATCATAGATTCATTTAGGTTGGAAAAGACTTCTAAGACCATCATGTCCGACTGTATGGTAATGAGGTAGGTTTGAGCATAAAAAAAAAGTGTGTCATCCACATCTGGCAGGGGTAGAAAACCTTTTAAAAGATTTAAGATCTTTATTCTGCTACCAATGACTAAGAAGGGGAATATTGGTCTTGTTTCACAAATAGCATCCCTACGCACTTTTTAATGCCTTTAGAAGTTATAATGCATCCCTAGAGGTACATGTGTGGTGTTTATCACAAATCAGGTTGTGTTACTTCTATACTCTTAAGATGACTGTTCAAAGTCTATGAAGGTGCAGTGCAGCAATGAAATTAGAAAAACTGATTTAACTTACAACAATAATAAATACATCTCCAATGAGCTACACAGTGGCAGGAAAATTAGGTGGTGGAAAATTAAACGTTTCAAATATGCTTTCCACTTTTGCAGAGCAACTTCTTTTTTGTTGCAGAATTTAATTTCTAATATTAAGATTTTTTGCAGCTCTGACTGATTGAGGCAAAACTGTGATGA
This sequence comes from Zonotrichia albicollis, assembly GCF_047830755.1. Taxonomy (NCBI): domain Eukaryota; kingdom Metazoa; phylum Chordata; class Aves; order Passeriformes; family Passerellidae; genus Zonotrichia; species Zonotrichia albicollis. The sequence goes on from NC_133822.1 coordinate 66,836,990, forward strand.
TTTCTTGTGGTCACTCAAAAGTCTGTATAGAATGTAAAAATAATTGCTATGCTTTACATTTTATTGATGGTCTTATTAACTTGGAATAATTGAAATACACCTAAAATACTTATGTTACACCTTTTCATGCAGTAAAATTTTCTTTGAGCTACTCACAAGGAAAAACATATAAGTATGAACCTCTAGTAAAGGTATTAGGTTTACACAGCAGCAAGATATCATGATTAAAACAAGAAGAAAATAACATGCTTTCATCATAAATACCACATGTGCATCTGATAAATCACATAAGCATATGTTCTGGATTATGAAAATGACAGGGAAGAAAAAAGGTATTGTCATGACCTCTATCAAGTCATCCTATATGAACACAAGGTGTACAGTAGGGTTACTCTAAGATAATAATGGAGAATAATTAAGTCTGTTAAAATTAAGGCTGGTGTTGTGAAAGTTAGATGCCTGGAGGAAGTGAGAAATATCTTGTATGACAGTTTCAGCTGCCTCTTTCTGTACCTGGAAAACTCCTCTAAGAATTGCTACCAGGGCATATAAAAGCCTTGACAGCTGTGAATGGAGCTAAAGACAAATGCTAAAATAGAAAACATAAAGCTAGATGTTTCCGTCTAAAATTTAATAGTCAATGTAAATCATAGCTTATTCTCCTGCTATAAATAAGGCAAAGTAGATATCAAAGGAATATAATGAGCTACACTGGAGGTTGATGTAATTTGAGGTAGCTCCTTTGGAAGCTAACTGGATTTACATCAGACAAGGATTCTTTCTTACAAGCTGTCTTGCAGACTTAAATAAAACAGACAAGGCAAGCAGGAGGTATAAAACATACCAGAGGAGTGCATAACAATAGATTGATACAAATAAAGAGTTATATATTAAGATTTAAAGAAATGTGATTTGTTAAACTCAGCTTTGCTGACTCTGCTTTGTGCTATGACTATGAACAGATCTTAACCTCCACAGCTGAGAAACCAAGGATGGCCAAAGGAGACTAAGATAGGGATCAAATAAGGACCATATTGAGTGAAGGAAACACCTCTGGACAAAGAAATTCAATTTTCTGTCATAACTACTTTTATTGAAAAAGAAAAATGAGTTAAAATTGGTGAGAAGGAAAGATAAACAGATCTACACATGTGCAATTTCTTCTGCTAATTTTCACAGGCTGCAAACCATTCCCTCACCCTTCTAAAATGGGAACACTTATCAAAGCTTTAATAACAAAGAAAAAATCTCCAGAAGTAGTTCATGCAGAAGAAGGCCTGGACCTAGTGGAATCAGGTGTCAGGTGAGGTGGTTACACTGCTTTTAGCATTCTCATGGCTCAGCAAAAAAATCCTGTCAGTTTACAAATATCTCCTGCCTTCTACATGCAGAGTGGTTTCCTCAAGTATTAGTTATGGTAAGCCTCACCAACTTTGTCAGACTACTTCTTAGACCCAGTATTTTTTTAAACTCATCAATTGCAGTGGTGTTTCTACACAATTTCTAAATTGATATAGTTATATTTTTTTTTTCTATCAAATGCCAATCTCTGTTAGTATGAATCCATATTTGCTATTGATTATTGAGAATTATCATGCCTCAAATTATTTGATTTTAAAGAAGACATTGATAGAATAAATGTAGGCTTTTTTTCATATTAAAAGGAGATTAACTTTAAAACATCAAAAGAACTGTGTTTGGGGCATAATAGTCACCAAAAGAAATTTTTTATATAATTTAATATGAATATTTTTCTGCCTTGTAGCAGGAATGCATTTAACTTTTTCAACGGATATTAAAATTTAAAAAATTAAACACAATGTGTTAAATTTAGAAGTGGGTTGAAATAAAAGAATTAAGATCTGTCAAACTGGAAATTATCATTTGAAAATTAAATTTGCAGTTATTTATGTTACATTTGAAAGATAATTATAACCCTCTGAAATGCATTATAATGTTTTTTTTAGGAGACAAGTTTTTAATATAAACACAGAAGAGCAAAGTATTTTAACTACTCCTCAATACCTATACTTCAGCCCCAAATATTATTAATTTTTGGCCAAAGGTTGTGTTTTAGGTACTGGAATATCTTGCTTTTCAGTACCCTTCCACTACAAATGATGCTATTCAAGGCTCTTCTCATGTGTAGTGTAAGATCATTCTAGCCCTATTGTAAACCTTAAAAAAAACGTCCAAAGAAACACAATTCTGTGTGCTACATTTGAGTTGAATACATTTGGTATGTACACAAACTTGGACTGTTAAACTACACATGTATTTTTTTGCAAACATTCTTAAATGTTTGACATTTGATCTGCGGAGCTCATTAATGGGCAAGGCTTAAGCTGATCTCTTGTGTGCTACAAGAGCACTCAACAGAGGGGCTGGGGAAAGTATTATTTCAATCCTAAACAATTATTAACATTTCACACTATTTCTCAACTCCAATATTTTTGCTAACACATTGGTGATTTATTTTGGAGCACCAGGTCTTTTTTAAAAAAAAATAAGGTTTTACTATGAGGCAAGTAAATCAGACTTTTCCATTAGGTACATATGCAAAATGTGACATTATGGCAATGCTCTCAGTGCTTTAAAAATCTTGAGGGAAAAAAAATGTAGTCAAATTACAAATAAAGGAGTTGGCTAAGATAATATTTAAGCAGTCCAGATTACCTGAATAATACAGACATACCTGTAAGATGTACGTCTTACAGATATACATCTTTCAGATGATACATCAGTAAAACAAAATTATTGAAAAGACTTTGTCCTAATGTCAGTGATATATCTTTTTCAAGAATCAGATTTAGGATTCTGAATTCTTCAAACAATAGAATGCTGCTCATGGTGGGATTTATCCTTCCTTGATATTGGGTAGCTTATTTTTGTTATCAGACGTTGCTTTCTCCTCACTGTAGCCCAGGTAAAGTCTGGAAATGGCCCACCAACCTTTCTCAAGATCAAGTTAAGAAGCTGCCCTATTCTGGTGGTTTTAACTCCTCAGTTTGTCAGACTGTTCCTGTAAAAAACATTGTCTAGCTCAGGCAGGTTAAGCATTAGAAAGGAAAAATTGAGCTTATGCTTCTAGCCAAGATGAATTCAGATGACTCCTCAGAACTTGCAGAGTAAAGTCAATTCAAGATTGGAAGCCTTTTATTTGCAATGGTTCTATGATATTTAGGGATTTACATTCTGTCGTGGCCTAAGTCACAAGAAAGATTTTTTTTGAGAAAAATGGATCGCATTTACCAGACGGTGGCTGTATTCAGTCAAGATCCAGGATTTCCATTTGGAAAATATGATTAAGTATGTTCAAAGAGAGTCTTGAACCAGTTCTCTGCCCTGGTTCCCTTACTTTACTACTTGAAAGCCATTCAGTAGTAGCCTTGGGGCCTATGGGAACTTTGCCAAGAATCTCACTGAGTAAGATCTTTCTTAAAATCCATCTATTTAAAAGAATATGCTGAAAAAAATTGGGAAACAGAGACACACATCTATGGCATAAATCAGGTTCTAACATGGGACTAGCTACCTCAAAAGATGAATTTTATTTTATTTTGCTTCTTATGTTGTAAATGGACCCACGTGATTCAAAGGAGGTCTTTGAAAGCAAGGACTCTTCAGGCATCTTACAGAGAGTAGCAAGCACAGCGATGTTTAACTTATCTTTGGTGTGCATTTGTAATTCGCTCATGTGTGTGTATGCATCTCTCTCTCCCTCCCTCCCTCCCTGCACCACTTCTCCCACTCCCCACCTTTGGAGGGTGTTTTTGATACAGCTGAGAGTGCCTGAGTAAAGTCAGAGTGATACAGGCAGGCAGGCGTTTACAGAGACCTGCAGGTGATTCCAATTTTTGTGGGCCTTTTACTTGTGCATACAAATACATACTGCAAGAGATGAGAAGAAATCCTGAACAGTCTTATTTTTTTCTCACAACACCAAATTCCAGATGGATGGCTGTCTGCTAGAGCTTGGCTATTACAACTGATCAAGGTGTGGAAAAGAAGGAATGCCATTAAGGCAGTCTTGTACTCATGAGAGGAAAAAACCCCAAAGCAACAATGAAACAATTTAAATCCCATGCTTTCTGCAAACAGTATGCTCTGAGGTTCAAAAAGAAGTGAAAGACAAACTCTGTTTTCAATCTCACTTCAAAATTGGATCAGAAACCAGATATACACGAAACCAAAAATCTTTTCCAGGAATGTGAGCACATAAAAAATTACAGTAATAATATATCTTCTATTCAAAAATCATACTAAGCCTGATGTGCCAAAATGCTACAAATCCTCACATAAATTTTTTGAGCATACAGTATTTATTATCGCCTGCTTCCTTTTTCCTTTCCAAAGCAGTATTTTAAGTACAGAACCATCTACATTTTCAAAGTCAGTTATTCTGTTTTTGTTATTAATATTATAAATTACGTTGGAGGGGTATATTATGGGCAATTTTGGTCTAAGGGTAATCATGTGGAAATTTATTCTTAAAGCATAGATTTGATTGAATTTCAAGACTGGTGTTTAAGTAAATAATGTTACTTCACAGTTTTCATCTTACTTTACAGTGCTATTTAATCTGACTTTTTTATCCATGTGATTCCATTTAACACTGAAACATTTCACATTTTGTCTTCACACAATAAATGTGTTTGCAGAGACAGATTTCCAGATATTGACATTGGAAATTGATGTAAACCAAGAAATAGAATGTAAGCACAAATGGACAGGAGGTCAACAGAAAATTTATTTTGAAGCTTTCAGGTGTGCCCAGTGAGAACTACATAACTATGTGGACAAACAGGGTAAATTCTAACTGAGAGAAATAGTGCAACTGTTACATTTTTTTGTGATTCATATCATTGCCAAATATGATTTTATGCTAGAAGTTGAGTTCATAGAAAATGAACTTGCTGAAGTTTAGGTTTTACGGCTAATGCTCAGGTGGCTTTTCTTTCTTGACATTTCACTGTAGAAAGTCTAAATTTTTGTATCTTGTTGCATTTTAGCCCCAGACAACAACTGCATACCACTCAGATGCTTGCTCACTCTTTCCCCCACCAGAGTGGGATGGGGAGGATAATCAAAATAGGTAAACCCCATCCATTGAGATGAGAAAAGTTTAAGGATTTTATGGTTATTATTAGTGAGACAACAAAAAGAGTGAGATAGAGAAATAAAACCCAAAATTAAGAAGCAACAAGTAATACAGTTCCCCACCATCCGCTGACTGATGCCCAGCCCATCCCTCAGTAATGATCAGTTCCTCACAGCCAGCTTCCCCCAGTTTATACACTGGGCATGGTGTTCTGTGTTATCCAATATCCCTTTGGCCAGTTTGAATCAGCTGGCCCAGCTGTGCTCCTTCCCAATTTCTTGTGCTCCTTATTGGCAGAGCATGAGACACTGAAAAACCTTTCATTTAGGGTCACCACTAATCAGCAACAGCCAAAACACCAGTGTGTTATCAACATTTCTCTCCTACTAAATTCAAAACACAGCATTGTTCAAGACCCTATGAATAAAAATTAACTTTATTCCATCTGAAACCAGAATAATCTACTTTAATTTTTGATACTAAAATTTTCCAGTTACATAACAACTTTTTTTTTTATGTTCATGCTACTTTTGGGGAAATAAATTGTTTGTGCTTAGGCAGTATCTGATTCTGTTAATTAGGGATTTATTAAAACAGATAAGCAGTTAAATTTGGTTTCAGCCTAACAGATCATGCCCCAAGCAAAATACATTCTACTACTTTTCTCAGCTTCAGAAATACATCGTGAGAGCTGAATTAATGTACTCATGATAGGTGTTCACTTCTTTCTCTGAGGAAATGCTCTTTCAAACCTTCTAAAAAGAATGTGTCCTATTATGGATTAGAGTCTCAAAGGAATTGGGACATTAAACACATTGTGTTGAAACTAGATGAAACTTAAAATTTGTGAGTCAGAAAGAAGAACCTAGATGAAGCTCTAAGTTTTATGGTTAGAGTGTGTGTGCTGGATGAGCAAAAATATCTCTAGTCCTTGTTTTAAAGACTATAGGTATGAGGTGTGTTGTGTTGGACAGGGGCTGAGGTGGCTATTCAAAATATAATATATAGCACCAAGGTGTGGGGTCAGAATATGCATTTAACTACTTCATGGGTAAATGGATACCACAGGATTATGAAACTAAAAAGTTAATTTTTTTTAGCTTTATGCCTAGCATGGCATCTTCAGAAAAAAAGAAAAAAAAAAAACTCAATTCAGAAAGTAAATTCTGGATTTTAAGACATTGTATTAGAAGGTAAAAAGGAAATGTGAATTAACATCAGCTATTAAATAGCTGCATAAAAGATGAAGAGGGTGAAAGCATAATTTTTATGAGGTATTTTCTGAAAGAAAGCACTTACTGTAGTTTTCTTGAGTGAAGAAAATGTAAGGACACATAACTTACATCATAAGGCTTCAGGCTGAGGATTGTGATTAAAATAAGGAAACAGGATTGATGAGCCACCTCTGTCATAAAGGATATTTATTGTTTTGTTTCTTTGTCCATTATCCACTTTAGGTACTTTTTGTTTCATGTAAGTTTAGGTGACTCCTAACTAAATGTACAAGGCCAGGAGAATACATTCTGCAATTTTTTACATTCTTTGTGTACTGTACAGGAATTCTGACCTGCAATTGAGATGTTCATTACTCTTCTCTATTTTTCCATAAGTACTTATAGTCCAGATAGTCCAGACCTTGAAAGATATAGCAAAGAAACTTTGAATGAATTCCCACAGTGTTTTATAAATTACATAATAACAAGAAGAAATTTTAGAGGAGCTTAGGATAAAAATAAATATTTTTCAGGATCTGGACCATAGTAATTAATACATTCTTAATCCTTATTTTTAAAAATTATTTTATTTAAGAGAAAATTAACTATTTAGTCTTGTATTTTAGGATCAGTTATGAATATATCATTTAATTGTAAGATGTCATCTTGAAAATTCTACTTTATAGCTAACATTACATTGTGTGGCTACGTGCGTGTATATATACATATATATACATATATATATATATATGTGTGTGTGTGTGTCTCATGTGATTTTCTTAAATGTCAGATAAAAGTTTAATTTTTCCCCTCAAGATTTCCTAAAATTGCCCAAATATGATATTTCTTCATTCTTTTTGAAAGCCTTCAAGATCCTGGACACCCAGTTAACAACAAATGACATGATTTCTTATTCTCTCATAAATACTATGCAGTTCATGGAAGAAAAGTCAATTTAATGGTTTATCTCTTTTCCTATTCTCTTTTACTCTGTATCTTATTTGATCTTGAAATTTTCAACTTCATCCTTCACTGATCTTTTATTTTGTAGTGTTCAAAATCTTTTTAGAAATGTGGTTAGCATCTCTTAATACACATATCTATTTCAATTATCTCTTTCCTTTTCTAATATCCCCTTTATCTGTTTTACTGTTTTCATCATTCTTCTCAGAATTCTATTTCATCTTTTTCTGCATTTTTAATATCCTTTTTGTCTTTTTTTAGCATTCTTCTCAAGGTCTGCAATTCACAATTTTCTTTTGTCATTTGATACCTCTTAAAGAAAGATTTATCTAGTAATCCTAGAGTATTTATTTCAGTTAACTTGAATTTTATATGGCATTAAGTTATTACACAAAACTATCCACTGTAAACTTTTTAAAACACTAAACATTTCCCCTTAATTGATTCCTTCCTCAATATCATTACATTTAATTGTAAATAATCCCTTCAGATATAGCCTGCTTGAAATTAAACATTCATTCTGGTACTTATGCCTGACTGAAAAAGATTTGGGCAAACATGAATGAAGTAACCACAATCCAATTTTGCAGTTGCACTATTTTTGTTTTACATACTGCATAGACTATGAAAATGGAAACTTCTACTTAGGTCATTTTTTCTGATCTTGAGGACACATGACTTCACCATCTCCTCTCCCTTTTAAAACTGTCAATTTTAATATATAGGTGTTTCATATTATCATTTTATATTATTTCTGTTATAACATATGTCTCTACTCCTAAAATCAGTTATAACCTAAACTGTATTATCTCTATAAAGCATCAGTACTTATCTGAAAAAATAATAGTCTTCTTTATATTTTATAGCATTCAATTCATAACTCACCTCCATTTGTCATTTATATCTGTTTTTTCCATGACACGTTTCATATAATTCTCCCCCATCATTCAGTCCATATAACAGTTCTGTCTTTAGTTACTCAATGAACTAAAGTAAAACTTTTGAAATTCTTATTTCTTTGTGAGAACTTCTTTTTTTTTTTTTTTGTGGATTTACATAGCTAAAATAATTCTCCTCTCACATCACAGCTGGCACTGTTCACCTAAAATCTTCCTCCAAGTCCTTATGCCCATTCAGACCCTGAATTTTTATGTGGTTATGTCCCTTTCTGGAGTATGTTTTTCTGTTTATAAAACTAGTGGAGTTTCTAGTTGTCCCCACTAATAGACCCCTGAGTATTAGTATCTGGCCTGTTTCTCTTCAAATACTTACACATGCATAATTATATAGATATGCATATTCTTACTGAAACTTGTGTAAAATATTCATGCAGCTTTGTAGAATCAACAGCTAAATTCCTACATCTGCTGAAGGATTTTCAGGTTGTGGTAGGTGCAGGATTCCAGGTGCCCACCAAAGCTGCTCTATCACTTCTGCTCTTTAACTTTACAGGGGAGGGGAGAAAATAAAATGGAAAACCATTGGTCAGATAGGAAGAGTGAGATATCCACCAATTACTACCATGGAAAAACACATTCAACTTGGGGGAAAATTAATTGAATTTGTTACCAGTCAAATCAGGGTGTGATAATGTGATGTGAAAACCAAACCTTAAAACACCTTCCCCACCCCTCCCTTCTTCCCAGGCTTACCCTTACTCACGAATCTGTACCTCCTCCTCCTCCTCAACCATACAGGGAGGCAGGGAAGTGTGATTAGGGTCATTTCACCACATTGTCTCTGACACTCCTTCTTCCTCATGAGTTGGACTCCTATTTCCCTTCTCCAGCATCAGATTGTTCAGCCTCAAGACAAGGAGGCTCAGGGGAGACTTTCTTGCTCTCTATAACTCCCCGGAAAGAGTTTGTGGCCAGGCAGGGAGGAACTCTTCTCTTGTGACAGAACAAAAGGAAAAACAGTCCCTCTCAGTATTTAAAAGGAATATCTGGATAAAAATGGTCTAGAAGGGATCATCAGTGAATAAAAGTACCCATCTGTCCCACCAGCTACAGTGCCTGGTAAGTTATATTGTCAACATATCTTGGTTACTCAAGGGAAAATTCTCTTCCCTTGGAAGGTTTTATCCAACTTTAAGACAATTAACTGTCTTCATAAATGTGTTTGGAGAGTAAATATCTTAACAACGTGGCTCGGATCTCCACTTCCATAATTAACCATCAACAACCACTTTCTTTGTCACTGAGGTTTTCTGCACTTCGTTCTCAAGACATGGCTATGAAACACAGAAGAAGTAAAATTTTAAATCTCTAAGGTGGTTTCTTTGGGGAGTAGTTGGTCTGGAGTCTTGGGTGAAGCCTTTTTCCTCCCAGGAAATATTTGTTGGAATTACCTGCTGAGAGACACAATTTTTGGGTTTTTGTGCTATTCTCAGCATGTCTAGATAATTTCTGTTCAGACACTGTTCATGCCCAGAGAGCTCACCTCTGTGAGGAAACAGCTAAATACACACAGCCTCCTTTATATAGCAGCTTTTAGTCTTTTGACAACTTTCCAAATGCACACGGTGAAACTATGGAAAAGGTAAAAAACATCAGGAATACTTTCAGCTGGGGGTAAACATATAATTTCTTTCCACTCAAAGACTACATGAAAAGTAAACATCTGCAAAGACTGACTTTTCTTCCTACTGTATCTCTGAGACTGCAGTATCAGACTGTCTGGTCTATTTACACACTGTTTATTTTTAATTCAACAGTTTTGAATGTGTTATGACATAGGAGACAAATTGCACAAAGTTATCACATAAGAGACAAATAACATTATTGATACTTTTTCCATATTTAAAGTTTATTATAGGCATGGCTTCCGGTTTTGTTATTTGCAAGCAACCTTTAATTTATGTTCACATCGGGCATTTTATTTTATTAAACAGTCAGAGAAAAAAAAAAAAAAAACCTAACAACAACTATTCCAGGATTCATAATTACAACCTGGACCATTTAAATCATCTGAGTTCAAGGCTGGCAACAGCTTGTTTCATCTAGAAGGTATGGAGATCAAAAAGACTTAATCTACAGGAAACTAAAACTAAAGGAAAGTGAAAGGTTCTAAGTAAGAGATTCTCTTTCCAATATTTTAAGTTCTGATTTTAGCCAAAACCGGTGAGTCATAGAGTCAATTAATTAAATGACAATATCAATCTGATATCTGTAATAATGTTGCAAATACTGGCAGATTGTTTTAAACAGAATCTCACTTTTCTTTTTTATATGTAATCTCCTTTCAAGCAGAAAGGGAAAAAAACACTGTTTATTAATTAAAAATATTTTGTTTCTAAGATGACAGCAAATTTTGAAAAAGGATACTCCATATGCAAACTAAAAGAATCCAAAATCCAAACCTAAAGGCAATACCAAATGGCATATCCAGATATTGCTAGATGAAAATACCCTTTTTAATCTTAAACAATGCTTTAGTTAATTAGCTTCATTAACACTGTCCTACTGCCTTCTAGCTTCTGAAGGCCAAGAACAGAGTTTGCACTTGGAATTAAATGTATTTTAATTATAAAGAATTTTATATCAAGCACTCTCTAGAAATGAATTCTGTTTGATTAGAGTTAGCAAGCCCAAGGAGCACTTTATGTGCTTGCAAATCCTAACCCTTTCTTCTGTGCAAATAGTTATCAAGGAATTTGTCACGGTCTAAAATCCTAAGGGGTTCTGATTGTTCCTTCAAAAGCCTTTACAAGCAAATACACTCAATGACTCAAGATGTCATCCTTTCCAAAGTTAAGCATTAAACATTTCAGGAACAGACTAATCATGTGTTTATTAACCTCTGAAACCATCAAGTCCACATAGCTTTGTTGACTTAAAAGTAAGGCTAGGTTTATTAACCCATTTTATAAACAAGTATTAAATGCTGCTTTGTGCTGAATCCTCTTGAAGGAAGAATAAATTGATTTTAATTGGAAATATATCAGTATTTTGTGAATTCTGTCCTATCTACAGTAAGTCTAAGTGAGGACAAAGGAAAAGCATCAGTAGTTTCTGCCTATATACACATGCATTTAATAAATTTTTTAGGTGTGAAAAACAACAAAAAACCTTATCAGAGTAGGGATTGCTTGGTAGATATGGTCTCCAAAATTAATTAAATTCATCCCTGTGTTCTAAAAATATCATTATATTAGCTAGATTATTCAAAACCATGAATTATCATAAAATGATTCATAGAATTGTATGGTTTGGAAGTTATCCTAAAGATTATCTAGTTCCAATGTCCCTGCCATGGGCAGGAACAGCATCTTGCTCAAAGGCCCATGGCCTTGAACTCTTCCAGGGATGGGGCACCCACAACCTCTCTGGGAAACCTGTTCCAGTGCCTCACCACCCTCACAGTAAAGAGTTGCTTCCTAATACCTGATCTAAATCTACTCTCTTTCAGTTGGAACCATTCCCTCTTGTCTTATCACTACATCCTTTTATCAAAAGTTTCTCTCCATCTTTCTTGCAGGCTACCTTTAGGCACTGAAAGGCTGCAATTGGGTGATGCCAAAACCTTCTCTTCTCCAGACTGAACTATCTCATCTCTCTTACCTGTTTCTCATAGGAAAGGTGCTCCATCCCTCCGACCATTTCCTGGCTCTACTTTGGCCTCACTCCAACAGGTCCATGTCTGTCTTGTGTCAGGGATCCCAGAGCAGCACTCACCAGTGGGGCTGTATCTTGTGTCAGGGATCCCAGAGCAGCACTCACCAGTGGGGCTGTAATACTCTTTTGTATTCAAGTCTAAGTTAACTTCTAACCAACCATGTTCCACTATGGATAAAAGAAAAGACACCACATGTATGGACTCAACAATTTTTTTTTTTTGTCTATGTGTGTGCAATTAACATCTCAAAAAATCTAACTAAAATACAACAGTCACCATTTGTTCATTTAAAGAAACAATAAGAATCCAAATACAAATTAGTAGAGAGAATATTCACTGATATACTGTAACTTCTATAAAATCTTGCTAGTATCTGCTGCTTCCTTTGATGCTGTTCTCACTCACAGTGTCCCTCTATTGTCACTGTTCCCTAAGGGGTAACACAGCAAGCCTCCAGCATGCCAAGGCCCTGACTAGGAGGGATTTGATGTTCATCTTGGTGTACTTTTCATTTCCTTGACCTGGACAGATGCCTTCTTGCTGCTCCACTGAGTGTGAGCATGGCCCTGCAGCCTCCCCAGGCTCAGCCCCCTCAGAGGCTCTTGTTTGTTGGACAGGGACTGCCTGGGTTTGTCAGACTCAACCCATGGAGACACTGGAACAGTTCAGACTCAGGCAGGGGAGGCAACAGACCCTTGGCCTTGAGATAGAAGTTGAAACCAGCCCAGCCCAGCTCTGGCCAAGGTGAGCCCTGAGCCCTGGGCACTGAAGTGTGTAACTGCCTTTTGAACCATAGAATATATATACTGATATCATAAAGAGAGCTAGACAGCTCAGGCAGGCACAACAGGAAAAAAAAGTTAGCAATCCAAAGTTCCAGGATACACCAATGTCTTTTTGAATATCAAAATAGTCCTCCTTTTCCCTTTGCTACTTATGCCACCAGGCCATCTATAACATGAACAATATAGGACTCAACATATCAAGAAAAACAAAAAAAAATCCAGAAAAGACCACAGAGTGCCAAGGAAATCAATCCATAAATAAACCCAGTTTATTTTTTCTGACTTGTTTTACCTAATATCTCATCTCCTGGATCTTCAATTTCATTAGGGACTGAGCCGTATAATCAAAAATAAAGACACTGTGTGGAAAGCTTACCTATTCACTCAATATTTTCTCTACTGCCAATGGAGATAGATAAGTTACATCTGTCCTGTATAGTAAGACAGTGGCAGGAGGCAAAGTCAGCATTAGACTGCTGATCATCCATACTGCTTAAGCATTTGCACGCTCCCTGGAATATTTGAGCCACTCCCATTCGATTTCCAAGACATTGCCTGGGCATGGTTTAGGTGTTAATTTATGCTAGGGATCATTTTCCATAGATGGTTTGAATAATAATGCACTTTCTCTGCCCTACAAGGTCCTCTAACATTAGCCCAGTTGGCTTTGTATCTTCCAACACCCATTACATAATTCCACCCCATTCACCAGGGCTCACCACAAAAGCTTTGTTTGTTCCTGTGAAAACATTCTCATAATGAACTGTAACATATCTAGACAGTTTCTTGACTTACTTTGAAATGAACCTCCTCCTTCATACACTCACATACACACACAGAATTAGAATTAGATTTACTTCTTTTAGCTAAAGAGCTGCCATATGGGCCTTGAAGAAGCCTTGGGCCAAACACTGTACCGTGTGAATTCAGTGAGCCTGCACCAGCTGGCCTCAGGTTCAGATAGTGATCTCTGCTTAATTGTATTTAGCAATATGACATAATGCTTTTTTGTGATTTACCCCCAGCTGACAACTAAGTACTAAACTTACTCATTCCATCCTGAAATGGAAGGGTAAAAGTGAGAAGACAAATGTCTTCCAATAAGAGGAGTCTAATAACTGAGGTAACAGTAATCATCATAACAATAATACTGTAATGAAAAGGGAGAAAGGAAAAAAAAAGAGAGAGAACTAAAACCCAATAAAGACAAATGACAACACATGAGGAACTGTTGCTCACCTCCAATCAATGCCTAGCCAGCCTCCAACCAACTTTCCCTCTAGATTATGTGCTGAGCCTGACATGGCTATGTTCTATGGTATGGAATATAACTTTGGTCAATTGAGGTCAGTTGTCCCATCTCTGGATCCTCCCAACTTTTTTGTGCACTCTCAGCTTACTCATTGGCACGGCATCCTAAGTAGCAGAAAAGGGGTTGACTGTACAAACACTGCTCAACATTGTAAAAAACTCTGTGTGCTACCAGCGCAAATCCAAAATGTAGCTCTATACTCTTGTTCTGGCGCCTCTCAGACCAGCAGGAGGGGGCAGGGCCAAGACACTGTAACAATTAACAATTCAACACCATCTTAAGTCATTGCTGGGGTGGGGAAAGGTGACCTCTCACTCGGTTTGGAAAAGAAAGGTGTGAAGAAAGCCTGGTGGATGGAGCACCTGAGATACTCTGTGACCACTGGCTGCAGTTGTGGAGCATCAATTCTAGTTGGGTATTTTGCATGTAAATTACCCACTCTTTGCATGCTTCTCTTATTAGTGTTGTTGCTCTTACTGCTCCCTTTCTTAGCTCTTTGCTGTTTCCAGTAAATTGCTCTTATCCCTACCAGTGATTTGCACCCAAAGTTCTCAACTCCTCAGAGCAGGAAAGGGAGCAGAAGGTGAGGAGGGACTGAGCAGGGTCTGGTTTCAGAGATTCTCAGTGGAAGCACTGAACTGGAGAATACTATTCTTAAACCACAACTACTACAATTTCAAGAAAATTAATTATCCCTGACAAAACCAGCACCCTCCACGCCCCTTAATCCATGCCATTTTTATCATCCTTGGGTTCCATGCTATCCAATATATCCTCTTAAACCACCATCCTCTTTCTCATCCTTTGATTCTGTACACAGATATGATTCCCTTAGTCTACAAAACGCTCCCATGAAATGCCTGTAAAAATATCCATAAATGTCTGTTGATTTCAGTTACTCAAAGAATTTGGTCTCCATCTGTTGTGATAGCCACTCAGGGCAGGAGAGGTAGTACATTGTGTGGAGTTGTTGGGCTACAAACCCAACTCAGGTTGCGAAACAAAGATGCATCAGTTATAAATATGGAAATCAACATGAAAGTTCTTTAACAATTTCAAAAACCACATTTTTTTAGATATAGCTTTATTGATCAACCATTTATGCCAAGCCTTCCAAATTCCAGCATTGTGTGTCTAGTCTGTCATTTTGCTTTGTGTTTTGTACTATACAGATAATAATATTTATTTTTTCTCACTAACAGAAGAAAATATATAAAACCTTCATTGGTACAATTGTTATGAATATTTTGATTAAATAAAAAATAATATAAATGGTTAGCTATGATTATAAGTATAAAATTGTGAAGTATAAGGTATAGAAATATAAGTAGTGCTGTGCTTGGAATACCTAGCTGTAGAAACCTCACCAAGGAGTTACTGCACCTTTGTGTTTCAGTCAAGAAACTATGGATACCATCATGCTCATCAGTTATGCTGCTTGGAAACCCACTACCCTTCCCATCTTAATTTTAATATCAAGGATTCCAATCAGTAGATCTTATTAAAAATTATTGTTTTAGGATAAGAATATTGACAGAGTTATTAACTATTGGAACCAATCAATGTAAAGGTCAAATTTAAGAGTGGGCATAGAATGCATAGTATGTAAAAGAACTTGTGTAATGATGATTTAGCATAAAAAAGTATACAAAAAGGGATGGGCTATATTTGTTGAGTGGGATATATCTTGGAGGAGCTATCCCCCATCTTCCTGGCACACCCAGTAAAGAGGTGTCTGCTTATTCTCATCAAATTGGTGTTGGATAAGTTTCTCTTTTCCAGTTTAGTGAAACAATAATTTCAATTTTTGCTTCTTGCAGCATTTGTTTTCATCTGCACATATGGAAGTGGAGAAAATGAACAAAACCAAAATACTAATAACTTTCCTACATTTCAGATACATATTTATTATTTCAGCTCTAAGAGTGGTCAAGTGTGATGGAATACTATTTACTACTTTTCATGTCTTTTAGAATAGTCTACTTGAAAGAATATAAATGATCTGGAGAAGAGAATTCATTAACTAGCTCTCAGCTTCACCATTAATCATGCACTTTATCTTAATTCTGATTTTGGTTAATCAATGACATATGCATCACTTTAATCAAATACTTGATTAAATTCTTTAATAAATACTTTTTCAAACTTCAGTATTAATTGCAATACAACTGTTGGAGCAGAGAATGAGTCTGTGGTCATTCAAGTGGTGTACACACAGGAAAATGTTATCTTTTACTCTTTTGAATATTCCCATACATATTCAGCAAATATTTTGGAAAAGTCACGCATAGAATTTATTTTTGCCTCACAACCAGATAACTAGGAAGGCATTTGTTATAGTGTAAGATTTTTCTCTTTGTGATTTAGAATGATCACAGTAGCCTTAGTTCAATTTAGTGAGATGCCTTGTACATTCATGTGTGCCAATATCCTCTGCACCTGATTATGTAAGACAACACAATATGCTTTCCAAAAAGAAAACTACTGATTAGTTCATTGTACTGCCTGAATTTTTCAGTAATTTGATAGGTTCTCATAGTTTGGCCATCACTGACTACAGTAAATTTTGTGTCTCCATGATCCTGAATTTTTCACATTACAGTGTATGAAATGTTATGTAATTTAAATATTAGTATGTTATATTTATATTGAGCAAATGGTTTAAGAATAAAATTTCACCACAGCTGAAAGCTTATAAAAGTAATCCACATCTAGTTTAACACTAAGATACAGTCTGAGAATGAATCTGCAATCTATATTTATATATGTTTACAAACACTTAATTAATAATATGGCTAGAGCTCTGAAGACTCCAAACAATATAAACAATTGAGACAAAATGTATTTATAAATTTCTAATAACTTTAAAAATAACTATGAAGTTTTGATCTGTCTTTTACTTCAATGCAGTGTTTCTGCATATCTTTCTGGACTAATTTGTATTAGTTAATTAACAGACCTTTTAATCACTGTTCGTGTAATGAAAATCACTGTAGTTGCTTCATATTAAACCAAATTTCAAGAGAGCAGTAGGTGACCTAATTTCAGTTTAATGAGAGGCAGAAACACAAAATTGACAGAGGAAAAACCCTGAAAAATCCCTTGGTTTTGTTTTGATCCGTAGGTAATTATTAGGCATGAATTTAGGTTGGATTTTTTTTCCCCAGTTGTGGAGCTCTTGTGTCTAACCATTTTCACCTCATTTACTAGGTGGCTTCCTGTGTTACATTTGTTTGGGGAAAATCTTCTTCACAGTATGGAGATAAATTCATAAAATTTTCTTCACTTGCATATGTAGATAAGAGCTGGCAGCAGTGCAGATAATGTAGAGATGTTTTAGTTACTGGTAAGCAGTGCTTACACAGAGTAAAAGCCTTTTCTGCTCCTCATCCCACACAACCGGAAGTAGGTTCAAGGTGCACAAGAATTTAGGAAGGGACACAAGCAGGGCAGCTGACCCCAATTGATTCTAGGGATAATCTAGAGCATATGGAATCATGCTTATCATGTTCAGGCTTACGGCATTTGTCTTCCCAAGTTATTGTTATGCGATGGAGCCCTCCTTTCCTGGGAATGGCTGAAACCTGTCTGCCCATGGAAAGTGGTAGAAATTAATTTTGCCTTGCTTGTTTTCATGGCTTTTGCTTAATTTATTGAACTATCTTTATCTCAACCCATGAGTTTTCTCACTTATACTGTCCCTGTTCCCTCTTCCAGCCCACAGCGGGTGAGTGATCGAGTGAGTGGCTGTGTTGGGCCTGGTTGCCAGCTGGGGTTAAATCACAGCACTTTCTCATTCTACTCTGGCAGCCCACAATACAATTCAGAAATTAATTTCCTCTGACAATTAGGGGTTCTCATAATGAGGTATTGTGGCAATATCATTTTTCACAAGAGCTTGTAATCAAGAATAGGTCTTGTTTTGTCAAAATTATTACTAATAAAAATAAAAATGTGAGACCAGATATGCAAAAGAATGCTTTATAGGGAATCTAAACTGATTCTTTGCATTAATGTTTACATATCAGAGAACTGGAGATCAGTGGTTTTGCATTAGATGTGGGTTTCTCTTTCATATACCACTTCAAGTGTTTGCCATTTCATGCAGATGTGGTTGCAAATTCCCATAGTGTAAGTATAGTGTTTCCATAATCTTTGTTGCAAAAAGATAGAGTCCAGTTCAAACAGCTTTCTGTTTCTATAACTCACTGAAATACCATAATTTCACTGTCAACAAGAGCAATTCAGGATTATCATGTAGTGCTGATTTAAGGAAAATCATATCTCCCCTGTAAATAAAGAAATGTTACACTTTTACTATCATTATTATTATTCAAAATAAAATCAACATATTTTAAATAATATTTCAGAATTAAATATTTTTTTGAGTCCTATTTCAATAAATTATCATGTTCTTTTGTCTCACCCAGTCACTTATCAGTCCCTCCTGAATTGGAAAATGGTGCGTCCCAGGCCCAGGCGGGCCACAGGTGTTAGCTCCTGTTATTTTTCTGGGTTTTCAGTCCAGAGCAGGTTTGAGCAGTTCCAGGAAAAAGAACAGCCACAGTCACAGGAGATGTCTGTCCTGCTGTCCGTGCTGCAGACAGCACAGTCTGCGAGAAGGAATGGGGAGGAGCAAGTGCAGTTTCTGCAAACAAACCGCACGCTTCTCCTCCCCACCTTTGCTCTCAGAACCACTCTTAAAGGTGCAAAACTGAACATCCAGCATGAGCAGAACAGATGGCTGGGAATACAAGCACCATAAAGTCACCCTAGGAGAGACACAATCAGGAGACACACTTTGGTGTTTGCAAACATATGGTTCCATATGTTTAGGTCGTTAGTAAGCAATGTTACAAGGTAACATAGATGTTTGTTGACACAATTTCTGTAAACTTAGGATCCAGTCCTATGCTTTCTAGGGTATGGAAATGCCATGAAGAAAAGTAAAATAAAAACTGTTTTGCAGAGAAAGACTAATTCAGTGCAACTACAAGTTTTGTGGGAACATAATTTGCATTATGAGCAAAATATGGCAACTGGTTCTTTCGCACATCATGTTTTAAGTAACGTGTATTTTTTTGTTACTGAGATGTGAAATACATATATATTTGGAGGTGATTCTTTGTTTCCTAAAGAACTGATTCTTATCACAAAATCCAATAAAATCAGTATTATACTGGAGAAAATAATTTCTTTCCCTTGTTTTATTTCTGTCTCAGCAGTATTAAAGAGTGAACAGATGAAACTCTTGTGAGATGAGGTTAGTAGCGTTGGACCTGATCTCGTGCACTAACTGGGTCAATTGCTGTTTTGTATCCCTTTGCTCCTTCTTTTCCCTTTAGAAGACTTCCTGTGCTTTCCACATATTTCCATATACTAAATGTTAGTTTCACATATCTCCAAGTAAATAGAATGGCCTACAAAATGTAGGAATTCAATTTTGCTTGTAAAATGATAATTTAGTAAATATTCTAAAATGATAATTTGTTTCTCTGCCAAATTACTTGATAAAATATTTTACCTTGAGTTTAAATTAACCCAAGAGATCCAGAAACAGATGTAAGTGTAAAAAATATGTTGATTGCCTACATAAATGCAAAACATTACTTCAACATTTTAAATAAAGAAGAGATGCAAAATTTTTTCCAATTTTTTTCCCAATGACTTGGAGGATTTATATGAAATATATTTTAGGAGGCTTTGTTATCCTTGTATTCGTGGATTTCATCTATCCATGATGACAGAAAGTTATCATAGGGCTAGGTGATAATGATGGTGTTTTCACTTCTGCATCCTGTGACCATGTCTGTAGACAAACCAGCTCTCCCTCCTCATGCTTTGACCATCTGGATAAAATCCAGTTTTATAAATCTGGTTTTGCATCCATAAAACAGTATTAGCATGTCTCAGCCCTCTAAGAATCAAGGTCTGTTTTGTAGACATAAATCTCATTGTCAGTATCCAGACTGCCCTGAAAATTCCTTTGGACAAATTACATCTAATGAAGATGAAGACCATTGTATTCATCATTACCTTGGCAAGACAGCTTTGGCAGAGAGAAAAGGAGTTAGTGGTTCTGGGAACTAGCATGCCTAGACAGCTGTTGTAGGAAACAAAGATGCAGAAAGGAAGAGGAAGGGGCAGGAAGTTGTCAATATTCCAGGAACTTTGATCTTTGACAAAAGACGTCGCGCCTGTCTTAATGGACAGCTGCTTCTTGGGGTTCACTGAAATCATTTGGGCTTTTTCAAAGCATACCATTTATCTCTAAATCTCTTTTAAATTACCAAATCACGATATCTGAAGTGAAGGAACTTATGCGAGATTCATCCAAAGATAGATATCTCAAGTAGAAACCTGACAATAATAATACTTAAATTAATAAAAAATGATATTTTAATGTTGGAAAAGAAGAATGGAATATACTGAAATAACACCACATTTTTTATAGGAAACCTAATTGATATTTATATACTGTAAATCAATTTACATTACTTCATTTCATTAAGGGTCATAAGACATACTACTTATGATTATGCTAAATTAAAATCAGAAAACAGCTGTAATTTATAGCTTCGTTATCTTCTTGGAAACTAGGTGCACAAAATGTTGCGTTTCTCCCTCAGTACATATTGAAACATTTAGAAATAGTGGCAAATGGTCCATGCCTTAGTATTTTATTTACCTATTGGGTCATCTTCTTTAAGTTATTCATTGTTGTAGTCAGGACAGTTCAATAACTTATCTGTGACGTATATATTTTGCTTTGGGAACATCTTATTTGGTCCTTTCAATGAGATGGACTACAATGGAGAGTTCTAGGCCTACTGGTAACCACTGAAAAATCTGACAGCTGTGATATTAATGCTTTCACCTACTTCTCTATGAAACACAGTGCAACTGAAAAAAGACCTTCATTTTTACTCAGTCTGGAACTAGAAAAATAAGAAAAAAAAAAATCCTCTGCTTTTAAGATTGCATTTATGTATCAATTTCTTTTTACCAGAATCATTTCTGCAGCTTGAACGTCACTGGGTAGGTGATCCGATAACTGATATTCCATCTATTTATTGACAGTACAGGATTTGTAATCCTTTATCTCTCAAATTCTATTAAGAATTCCTAAAATATAGGAATCCAAAGACATGATTCTTCACAAAAAATACTCAAAAAATCTTGTATAACCTACTGTGTTTACTGAGAGAGAGTCAACATAGTTATTTTGTAGGATTGAGCAACCTCAGAAGGACTTCAGTTCTACCAACGTTAAAAGTTAATTTTTCAGTTCCTAAGGAAAAGGGTTTAGATCAGCATTCATGTCACAAAGAAACATTTTTTTAAGACATGTCTATCCTCTTAAGTAATTTTACAGCCTTTTTTTAGCCAGATTTCATACAGGTGTCTGTCATGAAAAAGACAATGCAGTTTTAACATTCAAGTAAAAAGATATATTCAAGTTTCTATTTTTGTATCTTCATCTTTCAAGGACAGTTCTGGTTTTGTTTTAGTGAGTTACTGAAAGTTGGCAATTTCTTTCACTTGTCAGCACCCAACTGATATTCATAGTGCAAACAATTATTTTCCTGTCAAGAAGAAAAAAAGAAACAAGTCACCCTTGAGTCTATGATAAAAATGAAACTTGTCACTCAACACTGGGAAAGAAATTAAGCACTACTAACTTCAACACGTATATGTGTTTATTTACATATTAAAGAAGAGTGAAAGTACATTTCTTATCTAATGAAATAAACACTATTTGGATCCAAGACCTTGTTACCACAATATAAAAAATGTTTTCAATGGAGAGAACTTATTTTAAACCTTGGTAATAAACATATTTTTCTTTTCTGTATATTTCTTTTGGGATGGGTGGAGTTTTGTTCTTGTCTCTAACTAGGCCTTTCAGAATTAATAAAGGAGTATCATGATCACAGACTGAAATGTGTGTACTGTAATCTTTCTACAATCACTATTGTAAATATTTTACTTCCACTGTGAACAGAACTAAATAGGTACCCAAATATGCAGAACATAGAGATTTCAAAGTGAGATAAAATGAGCTTAATTATTTTATGTTACCTACAGAAATCTGAATAAAACAAATGTGAAAAGAGGTACGATTGTTGATCAAGAGTCAGAAAAAGCAGAATTTGACTAGATTAATGCAAGTAACTTTTCCACTTTCAAAAAGTATTTTCAAGGAAAGTTCCACTTGACACTTAAGGACAAGATACTGCAATCAGTAACATTCCAATTAACTCTTCCATTTACCAGTATAAATCAAGGGTTTAGTAAATTTATTTCTAGAACTTTTTAAGTGGCGATAAACAGTTTATTTTTAGGGTCACTGATCTGAGCAGAAGACTGAGAGGAGATAAGAATCATATTTAGAGGTGTCTGTGAGACATTTCCAAGTTGAACTCAAACTTCATCTACCTGAGTCTAAATTTCCAAATTAGTGAATGAGAGTTAATGATATCACAAGAACTTTTTGTGGTGTAATAACTGATTGTAATAACTTATTTTAGAGTATCAGAACAAGATATTAACTTCACTGTAATAATTTGGTGGGGTTCCAAGGGCATATTAAATATGACCCACATTCTCAAAAACAATTACTTTGATCTTGGGGAAAGAGTGCAGGACTTTAAGATGGGGAATTCTGAACAAAAACTTTACATCTGTCTGTTGCCTAGTCCCATGAGGATTCACCCAGAACCCATGTGATCTGGACACTTTGCTAATGGTCTGGATGATAACAAGAATAACCTAGATATTATATTAATTACATAAGCTTCTGAGCTAATCTAGTCTATACAGTCAAAAGAAAAAAAGTAAAAAATGAAAGTAACTTAGAGTTTAAGACTAAAATATTCTCTTTGGAGCAGAAGAAAAATATATTTAACAGTGACATACAAGTGGAAAAAGTGGGCAGCAGCAATTGACTACTGCACTCATGATTGGAAGAGTTGTCAACAAAGAAATTTTACAGAAAATAGTCAGGCTTCTACTGGATCACAAGATGAGCCAACAGTCCTGTGAAAAAATGGATTCTATAAATGAGCATATAGAAACCACCTGACAGGAGGTGCATCTATGATAAACATACCTCAAGACCCCTCTGGAGTACAGCACTCAGCCTGGACCAACTTTGTAGTGCAACTACACTACCATCTTCTGAATAGAAGACTTAGACTTCAGCCTTTTACAGGATAGAATAGCATATGTTTGACTTGCAGGTGTTGATTCATGGGACAGAAAAGAAGATCTTAAAAAATATCTTAAAAAGAAGATTGCAGGAAATCTTCTGATTGTTTTTCTCTTTCCCAAATCTATCTTTATTTCACACTGATAAACAAATATGTAAGAAAATATAATACTTCTGTAGCATATCTGTCATGTAAGATAATTTTCCGAGCATGCTTTGAAAATACAGCTCCTGTGATAATCAAAGTCTATTCTTATTCTCTTCTTGTATTCAGATATTACTGGGAAAGAAATCAAAAAAAACCCAAAAAATTTCTGCTCAAATCTCCTCTCAGTTTACTCTGCCTCTAAGATTGCTTTCTTAGTGCCTCTAGGTCTCCAGTCTAAATCTTATTTCTCCATATCAAACCTTTCTACTCTACCCAGCTAGGAATGGTTTAAAGCAGAGGATGCATAGAATCATTCCAGTTCTTTCCAAAGATCAACAAATGCTAACAAGCCTGTCTTACAGCTTATTCTTGGAGGATTTGGTTATAAAATACTGTGTTATTTTGCCACCAAATCCTAAAAGTAACACTGGGAAGTACTAAAAGCTCAGGAGAGTAAGTTTGTATCTCATACATGTCAGTCTGTAAAAGCCAGAAGTGTGTAATTGAGATGAGGAATAGTGGTGATGATTGCTTGTAGAGGAGATGGACTTACTAATGGTTGTTGGAAGCTCACATTAATAGATTAAAATAAAATAGATGATTAGGAAAAGCAAAAAGAGAGAATGGATTTCTCTTAGTATAAATACAACATAGCTACTTAAAAAGTAATATAAATACCTGATCAACATAAACACCTGCAACTCTTCTTTGATATATGTTATTTGCTCATGTTCCTTGGAACTGAGGAATGGATTGATCTGAGAATTAAAGTAAAAGAAATTGAAATTTTAAATATTGCAGTTATTAGCAACCCTTGTAACTCCTTATCCTATTTCAACATTCATACAAGGATCATGGCAATCAGCTCCACCAGATGTCAGAGCTGTAAGTGACTGTTGCATGCAGGTCTATAGTGCAAGGATAACCATGATAGATGTAAGATATTGCCTCTAAATATTGCTGTGACTGTATTCTATTTTATTGAGGACTCAGGGAACACTAAGACACTCTGTCTCTTGAACACATATTAAAAGCAAAAAGGTAGTTGGTAACTTCATCAGTCACTTCATTTTGAAATATCATGGCCACATTCCTTCACCCCATCCTCTCGGCTTCACATCTCTACTCCTGAAACTCCTGGAGAGAAAACACTATAGACAGAGAGCTCTGTGAATACAAGCCTACATGGCCAGATCTATTCCAATGGACCAGGCACTTTTTGCAGGAAAATTTGTGAGACTTCTCATTGGCCTCTCTCAGATGTGTGTGGCACCTCCCATGTGACCATCTCCACATCTTGGCCTCCTTTTCCCACTGGGGAAGAAATTAACCTCACTGCCCTGTCTGCACTGTAAGCTCATTCACACCGTGTATCTTGGAGCTGTCTTTGGCTGATTTAATATATGTTCCTTTTTCCCTTCTGCTCTGTCACCAAAGTTGCAGAAACAATATGGTACATTGCTAAAAGCAGAGGGGGCAACCTCTTCCTGGATGCCCCTGATGATCAGTACTGTGCACATAATCCCCTGCCAACAACTTTTTCCCAGTCCAATATTTTTGGAGTTCAAGTATATGTTATTGCTAGATACTTAATAAAATCTGTGTCTTTCTGGCCTTGTAAGCAGAATGTTAGAATGGAAGGTTCTCTAATTGGTAGGGAAAGTTTGCTTTCAATGCATGCAATACAATTACTTTGTCTCTGTAGACACGTGCATTATATAATATTCCCCTTGTCTCTACTATGATAGACTTCTCTTTTACTTACCACTTTGCATTAATAGAATGAATGCATATTTCATGCTAACCAGTAGTTGTCTTTATATATAGGATCACATATAGAGATTTCTGCCTCGAGACATGCTTAAACAAGAAGTAATTACTTTACAATATTAGGAAGAAAAATTTCTTCAATGCAAATTCTGTAAATAATTTTTTCAGCTACCAGCTTCCCTCAGCAAGTAATAGAAAACATCTAACAATGTCATCTGGGAAATTAATACATCTGGAAAAACTGTAGAGTGAACTGATATATGCTCCTAACATTAACATGCACATATTATTTCTCTCCCAGTATAGAACCTTTGTATTGTTTCTGTTGCACTACTTGTTCCTATCATAAAGCACAGAAGAAGTCTCTCTTGGTTTGAAATTTGAATACATGGGTGCTGTAGTGTGTTCTTAAGTTTTTAGTTTGCTCCCCCATTTTCTGTATTGTATCCCCCTGTTTTATGTAAATGGTTCCTCCCTTCCCCAGTATTTCCCACCACTGCCACCCTGTCAGCTAAGTTGCTATGGTAACCTCGCTATTCATAGTTGCCGATATGTAATTGCTCCTCCCCTGGTTTCCCTTATGAGTGAAAGTTGTCTCCTCCCTGGGCCCAGTCAATCACCCCCTTCTCCTCCCAGGTTTCGAGAACCTTCTTCTCTCTGGGGGTTATGGTTGGCTGCCGCCCCGGGGCCCCTCCTTTGCTTAATATTAGTTGGTTATTTAGGTATGTCAATTATGTTTAGGACTTCCAAATATGTATTATTCTTGGTTAGCTGAGTTTCCCTACCTTTTCCCCCCTTTTTCCCTTAAAACCCTGTCTCGCCCCCTGTTCGGGGCCATTTGCTGGTGGTCTCCATATTTGTTGGTGCTTCTGTAATAAACCGACAGCCTACCTCCAGCAAGTGGTCGCCTCCTAATTCGTCTCACACTTGCGCCGCTCCGAGCTATCTCCCAGCTCAGCCTGCGGCCAAGACGCCAAGGGGGGCTGGCTTCAGATGTGCAGGGGTGCTGGCCTTCGCATCTCACTAGCTAGCCGGATTCCAGGGCTCAGTACGCCCTCGCACACATGGGGATAAAAATTATCTCTATTTTTGGAAAGTTGACTAGTAGCTCTTCCCTAGCTTAGGGAAATATATGTGTAATAATGATGAATTTACTTTATTGTCAACTAAATCAGATTTGATTTCCTATAGCTAGCACTACTCCATATACAAGGCCAATAGTTGATTAACCTATTTCTATGATATTACATCCAGATACCCTTCTAAATTAAATACATTTCTAAAGGAAATTCCACAACTGTGGTCCCAATTCTCTAAATACTGAGACAAATTTTCCCATACTGCATAATGCATGCACAGACACACTTTCAGTGTATATTACAGGAGAGAATATAGTGTGGAAAAAATTAAATACCCTTAGGAAAAAGCCACATAATTGATGGGTACTTATTTTTGAAAATCCTAGTCTTTCAGCATAGGAAAAATAAAGTTTAAAGTAATTTTTGGTTTTTGGTGAGAGGGTGATCTTAAGATTGAACAGTGCCTGTAAAACAGATAGTTTTGGGTAAAAATGGGGTTTTTTATGAATTTTCAGATATTAACCTATAATTTTGCAAGTATTCTGTTGTGATTTTAAGTCTAGCTGGAGCTGAAACACCATACAGGTTCTCATGAACCCTTCCTCTCTTCCCTCCTGCCCTCGTGGAATGGGGAGGAAAATCAAAGTGAAACTTGAATGTTGAGATAAGAACAGTTTAATAATAGAAAATTCAATAAAATGCTAGTAATACAAAAAAAATCATAGTAAATAGTAATAATATTAGGGAAAAAATATTGATGCACAATGTAACTGCCCACTCTGCACTGACAGATTCCAATTCCCCTTCCTGAACCCAGATTGGCCCCTTTTTCTGGATAAGTCTCCCCCAGTTTATGTACTGGGCCTGATGTTCTCCTTACTGGCAGATCATGAGACAAGGAAAGGAATGGTCCTTAGGAAAAACATAACTCAAAAAAACCCCCAAAACATCACTGTGTTATCAACACCATTTTAATTCCAAATCCAACACTGTAACAAGTACTGAGAAGGAATGAACTCTACCCTAGCTGAAACTAGGACCTATTCTTAGTTTTCTGTATAATGATGTGTTATTCATCTTAGCTGGATCAATGCTGTAAAACTACCTACTAATCTGAGTCAACTTTTACCACTCCTTGATAGAGTGAGAGAAATTCAGCACTGATGACAGTTGGGGCAATTCCAATGACTTATCTTGATTTATGCCCACTTATACTTGAGATGAATTTGGTCAACTCACTTGTACATGGGTTGAATAAATGACTTCATCACATCACCCTATTGGAAATAAAAGCATTTTGCTAATGTAATTCTGATTCTGTGAACACTTACAGTTATGTGTATGATTCAGTAAAGCTGGTTTTGTGGATAGACTGGTACAACAGCTATAAATCATTCAAAAGTAAACAAAATAAAAATGAAAAGCCAAGAAGCCAAAATCATACTTTATCTCCCATCTTTAAAAGCTTTCTATAGTTCTGGAAATATAAAGCTCTGATGAATGCTTACCATGGCATGATCCATATCAGCCATGTAACACTTCTCACTCCATGAATATTTATGTTTTATTTCAGTGGAATTCTCTGAGAATTTCCTCTCAGTTTCTCAGCCTCAACAGAAATTTACATGTTCCTTCATATAAATTTGATCCTAAGCAAAAAAAAAAACAAACAATATCACTGATAGTAATTGTAAAACCTTAACATGAGCTATGTCTTTTTTCTCTCTTTTCCTTAAGCTTCTCAACTGAATGAAAAGTAAACAAGAGCTTTAAGCCAAACAAGAAGTAGAACAGTGCTGTTTTGTTACTTTCTCATTTTTATTTTTCATAATAACTTGTATACTCTGGTTAAAACAGAAAAGTGAAATGAATGAAAACAACCCACTATCATAGGTCTCACATAGATTTAGAGAAGTTGCAGTTGAAGTTTCTATGTCATCATTTGAAAGCACTATATTAATAAGAGACCAGCAACATGTTATCTGTAAGTCTTATGGAAGAATCATTAAGGACTTGGTCCGGCTTGATGTAAAATAGAGATCATCAAAAGTGATCTCATTTCCTCAGGGCCCTTGAAAATCTATATTGAGTGAACTATTCTAAACACACTGTTGATGGGAAAATGTCTGTTTATTTCATTTTCTCTATTAAGAAAAAAAAAATGAGGGCTGGATAGATCTTTCTGTTTCACTTTTCAATGACTAGTTAAATGGTTTTAATGCCTAATCACCATGAAAAATTGCCTATATTTCTGTCAGTAACAGTACACACATTGCACATTAATCCAGAAACAAAACTTTTGTTCACTAATGTACATGTCCCAGTAACTGCTCAATTAACTCATAACAGTGATGTACAGTATAGGTCTCATTAGAATCTTTCCAAAGTCAATTCTCCAAGGTCTTGAAGTTCAGCTGCTTGAAATGAACAAAAGGACTTCACTATTATTGAAATCACAATGAAATAAGGAATATTAATTAGTTTGTTTTACAAAGTTACTTGTTTACAATTTCCTGGTTTGGGTATCCTTTTCTTATGTGCTTTGTAAACGTTTGCATAGCAAATTTCAATTTGTAATGGAGATGTACCAGTGAAATATTAACTAATATTATCAACCTAATGAGTTATCAACCTAATGCATTATCAACCTAATGCATTTTCCCCTAATTCTCTGCTGGTACTCAAAGTGTATATTTTATCTTTCACTAGTCCTTACAGCAAGATCATCATCTATCTCCAATATTTTCACTGCGTCTGATTTCATTATTTCACCTCTGGCCAAATTTCCTGTAAACTGATAATCCTGCTTTCAGTGTTTTGGAGACACAATCACAGATACACAAAGGACTTTGGAGAAAAAGAAATAATACTCTTGTTTGGGAGCACTGATAAAACAGATAAGCAAGACTAGTGTTCATATAATATTTTTCTCAGAAACTGCAGGATCAGAGAAGCCTGAAGACCTCAGTGACATAAGAAGTGTCCGACTAGTAGAAAGGGCAGACACTGTTGAAGTAAGCAGGACTTTGCAAATTTCTTGCTTAGACACTATAGAGGCAAATGTGAAAAAAAGAATAAAGATGTCAGAGAAACTCAAAACACAAAGCAAGTTGTGTGAGCTGATCCGAATATATAGTTTTTTCAGACCTAGGAAGTTCTATCTCATTAGGAACTTGACACACATTTTGAGAAGGCAGTTAAAAGCAGCTACAATCGAAATCTTTGAGGATTGCAAGTAGATTTCTTCAGTTAGTAATTTAAGTCATCAATGTATTTAGCTTCCCTTTTTTCTACTGGAATTTCCATGCAATAGTCCCAAATAGACACACTATCCATGCAGGAAGAAACACTTCAGTGCATGCCCAGTGAATCAGGCATCTTTATCAAAGATCTGCACATGCAAGATATTTCATGAATATTTAACAAACTCATATGTCAATCTTATGCTTCTCAAGAACATCAAGTTTTCTATTTCTGTGTAGTGTAGTGCATATGCACAAACTTTTGCTTGAAACTACCTCAGGTTCATAAGCCATTCTCCTGCAAGAACCTCGAGCATGATTTTAAAACAATACCTCCAAGCACCTTCAGATGATCAACTCTTACACTCTTCACAGCTTCTTTAATGGTACTGGACTTGAATGTCATGAAAACATGAAGCCTGGAAGAATGAAAACTTTGCGGTCCTTGATATATAGCTGAAAGAAATTCACATTTTCAGTTGACTACTGCACAGAAAAGCTTAACATTGTGGTAGAAAAATAATGTGAGAAAGGATGAGGGAAAGAAACCAGAACAGATTAATATGGGAGAGATAGAAAGAGAATTAGATGGGAAAGAAATAATTTTACTTCAGATTAAAAAAAAAGTCCAAATGTTTATATAAAGCCCCCAAAATACCACTTTTCAGACTATGGATTTAAGTATTTTCTTCAGCAGTTCCAAAACAGATACTTTTTTCAAGCATAAAAGGGCATCAATAAAAATTATTTCAGCTTCCAAATCAGTCTTCTTTAGATTATCATGAGTAAAAAAAATGTTTCTAGTAATTAAGGCCTGATTAAAATCAGATTTAAATCAGATTAAAATGAAGTATATGTGAAATTATAATTCACTATAATCTGAGCTTCTAAATACAAGAGAAGAGGCAAAAAAGTAAGTCTCTTTCAGACACTTTCACTGTATATGTCTATATAAACAAGAAGATTTCTTAAATATAGCATGTCAAATGGAAAAATATCTTGAATATGAAATGGTTTAATTTTTTTGTTCAGAAAAAAAATGCCAAAGATAGAACACCAGGTAAAAATTTAATTACTAAGTAGTCAGAAATATAAAGAATATTTGAGTGGGCAGGGGAAAATTACTGCATAATTTCAAACAAATACTCTTTTTTTCTCATTTATTTCAGAAATAGTTCAAATGAAGGCACAAGACATTCCATGAGGAAACCAATCTTTTCTTCTTCACTTTTTCTAAGATTAGGAAGGCTTAAGCTTATTTGTAGATCTGCAACTGCCAGATAACCTTGAGCAAACTATTTGTCATTTTCTGCTTCAGGTTTTTTGGTTTTTCCCTCAATAAAATGGAGGAAATCACAATGACCTTCTAGTGCTTTATGTAGAATATTCACTCTTACAACTGCTGCTTCTTCTTTGTAATTAAATGCCAGGTAGATTTTCTTTTATCAAGAAGTGTTGCTGTTTTCTTTTATCAAGAACTATTGTAACTTTTGATTGAGAAGGGCAATATGACTTTAGTGCCAGGCAGCAAATATTTGCTGCTGACTCAAACAAACCAGGCATTATACTTTAAATGACACCTTAATAAAAGATCTGAATTTCATATCTGTCATAGAACTGTGTGGTTATATGCTGGGACAGTGCTTGATTTCACCTACACTTTTCAAAAACTTGACCAATTAAATGAGACATCTGAATGTTTGGAAATATAGTCCCTGTTCATGAATGGCCACTCTGCTGTGATTTTCCCATAGAGAACTGTAAAAGCAGTACTTGAATGCTTGAACATCCAGCCAAAATTTATTAAAGAACACAGTCCCAGTGCATCATCAATCCTCTTTTTATGATTTTGTTTACAATAGCTTTAAAAATCTTGAAAGGAGCTGCTAAAGAGAAGTGTTTATGAAGAGAAGAGCCAGGGACCAGTAAGTCAGACAACATTTATCATATCCATGGTGAGAATGAGACCATGCTGGGACCCAAGGAGGCCAGGTCAGTGATACCACCTCAGGGACAGTGGGTACAGTGCTGGGCACACAAGGACATTGAGCAAGGGCCTGAGCTTAAGTGAAGCAGTGGAGTGAGGGGACAGAGACCCCAGATGAACCTCCCACAGCGCTTTCTTGCTTATATGTTTGCCTATGTGTTTTCACAGCAGACTCACCCCAGGTAACACAAATGTTGAAGAACACTTCAGCAGACTGAAATACCATCTGTTTATCACAGGCAAGCTGTTGAACCATGGGGTGGGTGAACAGTAGTGAAGTGGATTAAAAAGGGATTAAACACTTGTGCCCAGATGATCATTGGCATCTTTTATAGTGCAAGACCAGTAACTAGTGGTGTATTTAATGGTCAATACTGACTCAGGGGTCAATACACAATACAGATGTTCCTGTCTCAACATCAGAAAATACTTTTTTTTTTACTCTGAGAATGACTGGCATAGGTTGCACAGTGAGGTTGTGGAGTAGATGGTTTAAATAAGATTTCCATTTTATTTGGTGCAGCAAGTCTCCTTAAAGATTGCAAATATGAATGAACTGCAAATGAACATGGTTCTTTCCTACTTTTAGGCCCCAAAACTTTCAAGTGTCACTTCATGAGACACTTGACAGGACTTATGATTGTTCATGTACTCTGAGTTAAACACATGGCAGAAATACTAATGAGATATTCTCAAGGAATCAAAACAACAAAGACTTTACTGGGAATTTCAGAAAATCAGAGAACTTAAAAATTTAGAGCAACATTCAGTCAGCTTAAAACATTTCTCAAAGCACTAAATTCACCCATTCAACTCAGGAAACTCTAAGCCTCTTTGATTTTAGTTACTCAAAACTCCAAGAAGAGGGAATTAGAAGAAAAGGAAAGACAAAGAGAGAAAATATACAGAAAAGAAGAAACATTGCTACTTCTCCTTGTTGCTACTTCTCTCTACTGTTCAGCTGGTAGAGATTCCAACTGAGAGTAGAGTCAATACATGTGGCTGTTGAATGTTTCACTTTCAGTACCCCTTGGCATTCCCCCAGGTGGGACTTCAGGTTATTTGGCCACGCAAGAGCTGGGTTAGAAGCTCCAGGGGCAGGTGTGGGGCATCAGCTCTGCTGAGCCAGGGTTTGGCAGCCATTGCCATGCTGGAATCCTGGCTGTGAGGGGTGGGGTGTGCAGGGAGAGCATCTCTTCACCAGGGCAAGGGCCAACCTTCCCCTTAACCCACACACATGCATCTGAATTGTGTTGAGCCAACAGCTCTTTCAGTGTCACACACCTACAAATATTCCCTTACATATTCCCTTGCATACTCACTTTCGGTGAAGGTGAACTGAAGCTAGTATTGTGCACAGTGAATTGGACTTTAGGCTGTGCATGCTGTCACACCTTGATTCTCCAGAGGAAGAATTCAGCAAGCAAAACGTCATTCTCTGAGACATCAGTTTATAAAAGTCCCTTTAGTAGATGTTTTCTGTAAATAGTGAAGCAAGCAAATATTTGTGAACTTTACATTTATTCTTGCATCAGATTTTTTAATCTCATTATGCATACACACTTTGGTAAAGACTGAATTATAGTATAGTCTTCCCTATACTGGATGTTGATAACATTTGCTGATGGTTGGCCTAGTCTCAATCACACCATCTTGGTTTTCAATAAAGTATTCAGAGAGTGCAATTACTATTCAGATTT
Source organism: Zonotrichia albicollis (assembly GCF_047830755.1). NCBI lineage: Eukaryota > Metazoa > Chordata > Aves > Passeriformes > Passerellidae > Zonotrichia > Zonotrichia albicollis. The sequence continues at coordinate 66,870,119 of NC_133822.1, forward strand.
ACTAAGAATGAGATATTATAAGGCTGATAGTATCTAGTAAGTACAAGTACTTCCCCTGAAATGAATGTTAAGTATAATGGTGACATATCTCTTAACATAGATGGCAGTAAGCCAGTTATTAAAGCATAACAATTTACATCCAAGTCAGCTGAGGCATGTAACTGAGTAAAAGCTGCTAGCCTATAATGTAAAAAATTAAGTGATTGTTTTACTTCATTAAACAGGTTGCTCACTTGACATGGTATAACTTTCTGCTTCTTCTGCTTCTTACTATCCTTCCAATTTTAACATTCCCTTTAAAAGTGATACTTTCAGACTGAAGTTTAATGCCATGGTAGACACTGGTAAAACAAAGAACTTGACCCATATGACTCCTATGTTCTTACTTATGGGAGGATATTATTCTTTCCTTTACTTTCCAAGGAAAATAGTCATATGACTATCTAATTTATACAACCAAATAGAGCCATTGTAAGCCTTTTTTTTTTATTTCAGTCATATAGATCAGTTTAGGGTTAGAGGACATAATATCTCTAAATTTTAGAGTTCAAGACTAATAATGAAAAGTAATAAAATCTCCCGAATATTGTGTCAAGTGTCAACAACCTCAGCATCTGAATGCATTTTGTTCTTTGCTACAAAAGATTCAACGCAAAAACATCCCTGTTGAATACAATCAGCTGATGGACAATACTTAAATGACAACACAGAACATCTTGCAACAACTCATATGACTTACCTTCAACTTTTCCTTTTCACTTAAGCAGTTTGAATTTAGACTTTGCTTGTGAGTTGGATCCTTACATTGTCCAGACAAATTTCATCAGGTAAACTGGAAAAAAAGTATTTGCTCGCATGTCACCTTCTGCCAAGAATGGCAAGGAATTTAATTTCACCATGATGTCAACTTTTCTTAGCTCTTTCTGATCAATGTCCGAGGCTATGACAAGTGACTTCTCCAAGTTCAGAAAGAAATACAGAAATAAAATAGAATCTTTTAGATGAAAGTTTTAGAGCTTGAAAGAGTTATTAGAAAGGGAAATAAAATTTTTGTGGTTTTTTTTCAATTCCTCGAAAAGACATAGAAGGTTTTGCATGAAAGAGACCATCACAATGACCTAATTATAATTTTGTAACGGATCTGAATTTACACATTTGATTAAATTTAAAAACACACTGGAAAACAACCACATAGAAAAAAAACCCTCAATTTTTCTTTATCCATAGTCACTTGAATTAGTCATATTTTTAATTCCAAAAATGAGGATAATGTGCATTTTGCACTATCTAAGAAGCTTTGGCATGCCAGGATATGTTGTCATCATCATGCGTAGGTGTGGTTGACATTAGAACTATAATAGTAATGAGATTACACTATTCTAGCATTGATATGTTTTTCTTTCACAAAGAAATCTTGACTGGGTGGATCTGGGAGATGTTTGAATTTCACTGGTTTTTTTTTACATTTCTTGTACTAATTACACTATTAATATGATGACTGTGCAAGAGATTAACATACCTAGGATGCATCAGATGAGCTGCAAAACACAGGTGGTCTGTGAAGGGACGCTGAGCTTAGCTCATGCAGGATTGTACAGGTGATCAAAGAAGATGAAGCAAATGTGATATGTTCAGAACCTGCTGATTTCCCTGTATTTGCTCTATAGAGTGCACACAGACTTCTTTGCCTGCGAAATCCCTGTCTTCACATTAAATGAACACATACAGTTCTGAGTTAAATCTATGACAGAGAGCAAGAGTTTCAGCCTGAAACACTAAAGCAGGATGTGAATCGTACGTATTTTTCTTCACTGGCTATGGATAAAGGATTAGCGTTTTTTCCTAGTAGTACTACAGCATAAAAACTACTGCAGTCACTCAAACCAGGGTGAGTTCAAACCCCCTTCTCTTTCATTACAAAAATGTGTGATTTCAGCAGACAAGAAAAATTCTAGAAAGGATTCCACTCTGTCCTACTCTCTCTTCTCAGTCTCTGAGTATTGCTTTCTAGAAGAACCTGCTCTGCTGCTGAGTCTGACAAGCACCAGGTGGCCACAATTCATTTTGGTGTTAAAATAAAAGGTGCACAGTGGTTTTTAATTGTGCTATCATCTCTTACGTCAGAATTGGAAATGCCTCCCTATTCCTGCATGTGAGTAAATCAGAAAATGAATAGGACACTTAGATCTCTTTAAATGATGTGGAGTCTCAGTCTTTACTGAGTAAATATTTCAAGATGTTTACAAGAAGCTTTCCTGTATTCTTGTGGCAAACAACACAAAGCCAGGTTGCTCACTTTCAGATTTTAATAATTTTCTCAAAATTTCTATCAAAGTCGAAACATAAAAAGTAAGGTCTTGCAAGGCCAACCTGATAAATAAAAAATTTGAAAATTTGCTTACATTAACATCAATTATGGCATGATTTGTGATCAGTCAAACCAGTTTGGGAAGAAAAAATCATAAATGCATAAAAACATTATATTATCACAACACAGAGAGGAAAAATATGTTCTCTCTGTCTCTTCTGCTAGATTTTCCTTTTATATGTAAGAATTTATACTTTTTGTTTTGCTGCTTGTTTTTTGAGAATTCAGAAACATTTTTGTTTCATTTTGGGAAAAGAATAATGAATCTATGGTGACAAGAATCCTTATTAAACCTGAGATAGGCAGATAGGAACAAAAGTGCAAAATTGTTTAGACTACAACAGTAGTGTAAGAAAACTGAGTAGCTCTGCTCAAAATTTTAACTCCTTGACAAATGCTGTTTAGACATGATTATAATTAGTTACTTGGCCACTATAAAAAATCTTCTATACATATCTTACACATACGATCTGGAAAAAGCACAGCAGAGACCCTTGAGCTCTCCTGCTATCCTATGCCCTTCAGTAAGACCAAGCCTCTAATTGTGTTCTCTTTAAAATTCATCAATCTATACAGGAAAAAAAGCTCCCTCCATTTGGCATTCCATAATATAAGCATGAAATAAAAATAAGCATTAAAAAATCCCAAAGATACACAGCTTTCCTGCCCAGACCCCAAATCTGCACTGACTGCAGAGGATTCATCAGGATCCTGTGTCCTTTGTTATCTTCATACAGTCGTACATGTAGAGTTGCTTTCTGTTTCTTGTAAATACCTATTTTATGCTTTCTATTGGGGTAAGTTTGCATGCAAATTCAACATCATGTCATTTAATTATAAGAACTAGGGTAATAAGTGTGAAGGCAAATATTTCACAGGCCTAATCAGGAATTATCCTTTTAAATCACTATTATCTGTTGAGAAATATGCACAGCAATCAGTAGCAGGCAAAGCCATCTAAAAGGTAATTAGAACTGTGCAGATGATAGCATGCCCATTTTGGATGCTGACATTATGTCAAAGATGTCCAGTAAGAAAATTATACTGGGTTTTCTTCAGAGTTTATTGAACTTCTTTTGATGCTGGGCAAAATATAGTAAATTATCTTTATGCATAAAGTATCTTTGTATCTTTATGTATAAAGTATGCATAAAGTATCTTTATGATACTTCATAATTTTTATTAAAAAATTTTGAAAATTTCCTTATACAGAACTTTTGATGTGGATTTTTTTTCTGTTAGTAATAGTAACAGGGTTCATCACAAAGAGAAATCTCATGCTACCAACTGAAAGAAATAATAAACATATAGAACTGATTGACTACAATACTGTGATTTTTTTTCTGTGCTGTGCAATAAGCACAATTACATTTGTAAAAGATTTTTTCCAACAATTCCAATATTTATTTTCAGAATTACATAATGAATCAATTAATACAAAATAATAAATCAAATTTAAATATAACTTTGAGCAGTAAAGAAGTGAATTTTCTGACTTTAAAAAGTAGCAGAAGAGGAGGCCGAAATTGTATGGCAGTTTAGAAATACTGTGTATCCCAAGTACTTTATATATGCATCTTTTTATATAATATAATTTGATGTATGGATTTGTTTACTTTCAGGACTTTCTATTAATCACTTTGTCTTACACATACAATTTTTCCTTCCCCTTCTGATTCAGCTGGGGAGGAATGGTTGAAGTTCTCTGGGGAACCTTTAATTTCCCCCTTTCATCTGTCAAGAGAGCACAAATGAATTGAAGAATTTACATTATCTCTTTAGGGCTAGGCATTCTTTTTGCATTCACCAGTCCTCTTCCCACTTGGCCTGGGGTGAACTGAGCATTGAACTGAACTTTTTCATTTGAGATTAGGGGGTTTTTAATGGGTTTTGGGGTTTAATTTTTCTTTGTTTTACTTTGTTTTCCCCACAAAATAAGGGTCAAAGACATCTTGAAATTTTATCAAACTTTGTTTGGTAGGATTTACTACATAATGCATAGTCTCAGCAGTTCTTAAATGTTATTTATATCTACCATGATTTGCAAGAATGTATTTCCCTAATATATAAAAGCAAATAAAAGGAAGAAAAAAAAATTGCATATAAATCCTCTAGGATAAGAATTATTGAAAGAAGAAAACCAGAAATATTTCAGAAGACAAACAGTAATAAAGAATTACTGAGACAAAAAATTAGTGTACCAGTTACTTGCTTCTCTGATAAATGTATAAATAAATGAGCGTTTCAGCCAAAAAAAAATTAATTTGAATTCTAGTTAATATACTTAATTATAAGATATTTTCTCATACATTGATCCCAACTTAAGAAACTTGAAGGGAAATACACTGATTTGAATATACAAAAAATATTGTATTGAAAATCTTCCCAGATCTTGGGCTGAAAAAGGCTGTTCATAAAATTCTGTGTTTCAATTTAGAAGAAAATTTTTTAGAAGAAAATTGAGAATAATGTGCCAGCAAAAACTTTTTAGAAATAATATGGAGCCAGACAAATTAAGCAGAGATTTTTACAGGAAACTAAAAATATCAAGGAAGTTTTTCTTTAGAGGGTCAGATTGCAAACGTCTTAAACATTACAGTGTTCACTAACCCAATATTTACATAATGGTGAAGATCTGCACAGTGCATGCCTTGACAGTAGGTACATGATTAGTAGGCTAATTATCTTGTGACAAAAAATTAAAAACAAGAAATCAAGCAACAGGCAAAGAACATGCTAAAACTTGCTGTGATAATTGCTGATGTTCTGATTTAACATGGTACTTTATGCATTAAAAATGTAACTATATATAGTGATAAAAGGAAGAACGCATAAAAATGTTAATGTATCAAGGGGGCTCCAATACTTAAATACTTGCTTTCCTGATAGTATAGGTTGATAAATTTTTAAAAAATATTTGTTTCATGCAAATGTACAGGAGGCAGAAGCTCAAGACATGAAATTTGAGGGAGATTAATTAAAAACAAATAATTCTCACAGGAATTGCCATAGGACTTTGTTTCATATAATACAGCCCTTTCTCTGTAAAATGTCACAAAGGAAAACTTCAGGATCATGACCATTTTTTTATGCCTTTCTAAATCAAAATATTAGTATACATGATAGGAGATGTGTGCAGTCTTGGGGGCTGACAACATATACTGGTGAAACGACTTCAGTTTTGGTTCAGAAGGTATATTTTTCAAGACAATTCTACAAAGAATTTCTTATTTTGCATGAGAAATCATTTTGGGTGAGACTAAAGTGCAGCAGACATCTTTTCATTAGAAGTCCGTTCTTGGGATTTTTCTTCCTGAGAAGCTGAGAGGCTTCAGGACCAAAATGTAAGCAATGGTTATCTGCTGCTGTGGAATGCAACAGGAGCATCTGTGATTGGCCCATCTTGGATGTTTGTAATTAGTGCCAATCACAGCCCACTTAGCTTGGACTCTCTGTCCGAGACACAAACCTTTGTTATTCATTCCTTTCTACTCTTAGCTTAGCTAGCCGTCTGAGATGAAACTTTTCTTTCTATTCTTTTTAGCATAGTTTTAATATAATATATATAATAAGATAATAAATCAAGCCTTGAACATGGAGTCAACTTTTTTGTCTCTTCCCTCACCTGAAAACCCCTGTGAACATGGTCACACTAAAGGAAATAGCAAGAGAAAGACAAGTGAAATCTTTGGAAGTACAGAAGGTAGACAAGAAAGGCACCTAAAACACTGGAAAAACAGCACTCTTGTGAAAATGAATCCTGCAGTCTGAAATGTTCCTGATAAATTCTACTGGACTACTTAGTGGCTTTGAATTAGTTTCTAGCTTCACTGGATCAAAATAAAACCTTCACCACTGAGCCACAGGTAATCAAATTGTTTCCTGCAAGTATTACCAATTCTCCTGAGACTAAATATACCCATTTATTCACATCCACAGGCACAGGCAACAAGTAAAGCTAACCCTTGTTCTATTTCCCTTACACAGATCTTATTTGCTGCAAAGCAGGAAAGAGAACCAGGATGAAAATGGATAAAAGCAACAATGAAATTCTATCAAATCATTTCTGGACTCTCAGCAGGAGATATCAAACCCTAATCCTACAGGATCAGTTTCTACATCATACATAGATGTTTTGTTCTCAGATCATATCTAAATGAAACAGATTTCAAAAAGCCAATGTGCATTTCATAAAACCCTGGTTTAAGCAACACCATTCTTAAAAATTGGATAAAACAGGAGAGATAGATTATCCTATACACAATTCAAAAATGTTCTATAGTATTTACTCTTTAATATATATAACAATACTTCAAAATTACCTGTCTTTCAATGGTTTGGCTAGTAAAATGAGAGCATAAATCAGGCAGACAGTGCCCTACTAGAAATCTAGTTTTTGTTTATATTCCAGCATTACCCACAGATTTTTGCTGAGGAAGAAATATTGAGGTGTTCTGGACTCTTTACTGGTATTTCCCATGATATATGCTCTCAAATGCCATATGTGTGAGTTTTAGGGGTGTCTACCTCCATGGGATAGTGATGCTTATTTCCATTGCTTAGTTCTTATGAGCTGTGACCTAATAAAGGAGTACCAGAGTTGACCTGTTTAGTAGGAAAAAGAAATTTATAAGTAAACAAGTAAGTAAGTAAATAAATAAATAAATATGTATTCCTATTGTTTTACTCCAGCTGTCTGATAATTTTATGTAAAAATCCTTCATTTTCAGTCTGTGAGAAATAGAAAGCTATCATTTTGTCTTCACATTTCACAATTTTTGAATCAATAGTCCTCTATTACATTTTTGTTTTGCTGAGAGCCAGTCTCAATACTTTAGAAAGTAAAGTACTTGCAAAAGCACTTACAAAATACAACAATATCAAAAAACCATGAAAGGATGAGTGACATATTTTTCCTTTTGCCATTTTGAATTCTCTCGGTATGCTTTACTTTTTTCAATTTTCCTTTATTGTCTTTTTCCTTCTGACAATTTTAATTCACTTTTTCCAAGTAAAATACAATTATGAGTCTGTAGTTTTAGAGATCACTTCCTAAGTCCTTGTTGAATAAGGCATTCCAATCCTGAAAATTTTCCTGATTAACTTTGAGCAATTTATATGACCTCCCCCCCTTTTTCAAATCAGGTAAAGTCTGAGGGAAATCTGCAGCACGAGTCTCAGGTTACACTGCTTTAGATGCATAATTTGTTTTATTCAATGCCATTCAACTGATCTCTGCCAAGCACTGATCTCTGATCTTGAGGCATTGTTCTGTGAAGCATCAACACCATATCACAATATGTCATGTGAAATATGTTTCATTTTCCAGATTTATCTTGGACCCCAAAGTTCTGCATACAAATTATTTAAATGGTCCTGCTTCCAAAGACATTCTGATATTAGCTCCTTGGTTTTAATGAGAATATGTAACATCTGAAATATCTTTAAAAGCATTGACAGTGTAGTTTTCAGTGCCTAATAAAATTAAAACCATTGAACGGTTCCTTGAAAAACTACTACACATGTAGGAACCACAAAATATAGAAATAGAGGAGGAAAATCAGATACACCCTGAGGTTATGGAATTAAGATTTTACGCTGCAAGGAAGTTTTGCTGTAACCAAAAATTTCATCAAATTTCCTTGACTGAGAGCACAAGAGAAAGAAGGGACCTATTTTTAAAAGGCATAGCACAAAGGAGTGAGATTTGCTGAAAGAATATTTCTATTGCAACCTTTCATAGAATAATTTTGAGCTTTTTTAAGCTTTAATTTTTTTTTTTTTTTTTGTTAAGATATATTACATTTTGAGAAAACCTAGTTTCTGTTGCTTTTCAACTGGCCACTTTACAGAAAGGACGAATCAATTCTACTTTGCGACAAACTGGGCTCTGTAACATTTCAGATCCTTTAAGAAATTTAAATATAGGATATTTTTTGACAGAAAACCTAATAGCTGACATTATGGTATTGAATCAGGTGTTGTGTAACAGGTTTGTTCAGTGTCATATCACACATCAGACACAGTCATTCCATTCAGTGACAGGTGGAAAAGTAAGTAAATACCGTATGATATTGGGTGAGTTCAGAAAAAAAAATAACAGCTATTGTAAACCATTGTTTCCAAAATTCTGTGTGCCACAGGCATTGTTTTAACGTTGCAAAGTTGCTCTGATCTTTGCTTATATGTAGTGTGTAGCAATGTTTATTTCTGAAGAAAAAAGGAAGCCCTATTTTTGAAGCTAACACTTTCTTTGGTTTAAGGATACCTTATTTTTGTGAAGAACAGATTGAATATTGTCAGGAGTGCACTGTTGTTCACAGCTTTGCTATTATTCATTCTCTGAACCTATTTTGACATGGTTTGGTATTTGATTGTCTTGGTTGAAAAGTGTGTGTTTTGATATTTGAGCTCACTTTGGAATTGTTCTTTTGTAAGACATTAAATAAATTAAATTCAAAAGTGACAGTAGATTGCAAAAAGTCAATATAAAACAGATCTTTCAGCCATGTTTACAAATGTTCAGCTGTGGTAATGTCCAACTGAATGGTAGAGTGTAAGAAAAATGTAGATCTTTAACCTGAGGAAAAACCTTTAAATTCCGACAAATCAGATTTGAGTCTAAGAAAATAATTTAGAAATACTATTTGTTCACAAACACCTTCTATCTTTTAGTATAAATCTGGTAATATAGGAAGTACATCTCTACTAGAGTTAAAGTGAAGCAAGACAGGTTAGCATACATGTTCTGTGCTTGCAGTTGTAATGCAGCTAATAAGCTTGCTGCGCCACACAAAAACAATTTCTCTAGATATGTGCTCATAAGATTATCTTTAAATGAAGAAACTTCTACAGTTGCTGAGGCACAAAATCCTCTGTGGCACATAATGGTACAAATTTGGAGCCATTCCATTCTATTCTGTTCTATTCCAGATCTCTATAGATGCAGAAATTGCCCTTGCTGTATGGAATGCTTTGTAGCAAATAAGAAAAATCCATTTTGTATAGCTAGTGTCAGTTAGGGAGGATGGAGAAAATTCAGCATATGTCGAGTGGGATGATAAATGGAAAAAAACTGACATGGCCTGGGAAATTTAGAATTGTATAGTTCAGAGAAGAAGGCACTGAGAGATAACAGAAATATATTACGTTTATTGTTGAAGGTGTGTCTAGATAGAATAAACTGTGTTTTATTTTGAAACACCAGCACTTCTCAGGTGGCAATAATGGTATTTAAGCTTACACACTTCTCCTACCATTAATTGCAGACATGACAATATCTTGGCTCACTTCATGCCCAGTCATGATTTGTTTAATTTGGTGGTCAGCTGTAGGATGGGATGTGTCTGAGAATCGTGTCAGATTTCAGGCAAGTAGTTACTAAAACCAGAAATACACTATAGCTATAAACTGCTCAAGTGTAAACAGACAGCTGAAGTTGAACCAAAACTAAATTTAAGCAGAACAAGGTTGAAAGAACTCAGAAACAGGTACCTCTGGCAAAAAGAATCTGGGGGAGGAAAGTAGAGAACATAACCCAAAAGCAGAGAGATAAGCATTGCAGGCATGAAAATACTTTGCATGAAAACAAAATGTGAAAAGTGGGAAAAGATTTAAGAGGTTTGTGAGAGGGTTATGAAAGGCAAATGGCAGATCCCAGTAGTCAAAATTTTTCTTATGACAGTAATGTATCCTGACACTCCAGACAGGAGAAGTGAGTTGAAGGTAACAAATTCCAACACTGTGAAAATTACCCATCATTTGTAAACTGTAGATTATGGAGATTAATGACAGCTAAAAGAATACTGAAGATCTATATTTTTCACCTTCATATTTGATGAAAATAGTAATTAAGTATAGTAGATATATAAATATGCAGAGGAAAAAAGAGGAAGAACAATTAAGAGAAAAAATGACAAATGAAGGTGAGAATTTTTTCATTATTATCCGTAATAAGTTTAGTTTTTAATGAAAATAAATGCGTATGTGAGAAACTAGAAGTGAATAAAAGAGGAGAAAAAGCCTCATGAACAGGCTATGTTGAGGAGAAGGTTTCAAGCAAGTCAGGGGAGGGAAAGGAAAGTCTATTCAGTACTAAAAGTTTCTGTCTCAGTAACTGAACAAAACTCTGGACAGAAACATCTGGACAAAGAAGACAATTCTTGTGTCAGCAAACAGAGCAAGAAGATGTAAGAACTGTGGAAGCTCATCAGCATTTTATGTTATGACAGCCAGTAATTTCTGTGCCCATGGAAAAAGACAACTACAGACTATGACTCAGTGAATTATCTTCATGAATCAAATTCAATTTATGAATCAAATCCTGACATACCTGACACAATACAGCATTAACACATTAAATGAAGACACCATAAGCACTTCTGACAATTAGGAATGGGGGCATGATGATAGTTACACTGCAATAACCCAGTTTGACAAATTAACCTAGCAATGTAATGAAATTACACATTAAGTAGAAAGGAGCAACAAAGACTGAGATAAGGCAAGATTTATTTTTTTCCCTAAATTTGTGTTTGGAGCTATATAGAATATTAACACACAAGGAACGCAGCTCTTCTTATAGCTCAGGCCATGTTTAGATTTTTTGCCTGCTATCACATTCAACTATATAGGCATTCCAATAAACAATTAAAAACACAGTTGATGTGTTGGGGTGAAAATTATGGAGATTCACAGCTGGGGTGAAAATCATAAGAAACTAGCAAGATTTACTTCCCCCAGGCACAGTATTAGTACTGTCAATAGAAAAACTTAATCAGAAATCAGAAAGGTCTTAGCTGTCACCAAAGCATCACCCTCAGGAGAGTGAGACATGGGAAATCTACTTTTGTAACCAGATTATCATTCTCAGACCATTTACTAATGATAGAGATTATTTTCTTTTTCTCACAATGACTGTATGAAATAATGATGATGACAAGAAAGATAAAAGCAACCCTTACTAGTGAGAAGATGGAGACATGTTGTCATCTGGATTTTTAAATCTGTAGATTGTGGACTTTTTTTCATTTGAGGTAGGCATTGAGGTATAAATTAAATTATTAGCAAAAAAAAATCCAGTAAACAAAAATGCTTTGCAGTTTTATACTTATGTGAGAATTTCTTGACTTAGTGAGTGACAGGAGCTTTAAGCATCTATCTTATCTCTCTCTCTCTCTGTAATACCATAAAATAAAAAATTGCATCTTCCTCTTATAGCTTAAAATTTCCAATTTTTATCAAAAGTCAAGATTAGTTTTTGCTGTCTATACTTTTTCAGGGTTTTTAAAAATTTTTTGTTTGTTTTTTGCTTGTGGTTTTTTTGTTTGTTTTCTTTTGTTTTGTTTTTCAGAAATAAGGCTATGCATTACAGTACTGCCTTAATCAGCATAAGTGCTGTCTAGGTAGCTGGGTTTTGTGTTTTGTTTAACTGGATGTACCATCAATGATTAAGTCACATTCCAGATTCTCAAAAATGGGGTGGTTTCTTCATACAGCAACTTTGCTTGAGAACAAATATACTTCTGCTTAAAGCAGCAATAATATTTGAATTATATTTTTACCAAACTCAGGAAATTAAGTATTGCTATATCTCACCTACTACCTTTGAATTTGAACTAACTGAGAAATAATGAATTATGGGGAAAAAATTGAGTTTCTTTGTTGGATGTGGGAAGCTCATCCTTTTTTTCTATGAACACAAATCTAGCCAGAATAAGAAAACTTTTGAATCTTTGAGAGTGAAAGCATGTTGCAGGTGCTCACTCAAAGATAGAATATATACTCAAGACACCTTAATTAAAATCTTGAAAAATCTAGAGAAATAGCAGCTAGATTAATTTAGATTATACACATACACAGATTAGATAGATAGATAGATAGATAGATAGATAGATAGATAGATAGATAGATAATTTAAAAAAGATATAATTGCAGTGTATCTCCCTGTTCAAAAGCCCCACCTACCTGTGGATCTGGTACATCTGGTACATTTTTTATCTATCATCTCTAGGATGCCATGTACCTAGGAACTAGGACTTGTGGTATCTTTCAAAGTGTCAACACTAAGGAGTGTGACCAGCTGAGAGTGCATAAGCTGCATCTATTTACAATTCATAGATGGATCACCACCCACACCACTCCCACTTATCTGAGGGGATGGCTTTTTTTTTTTTTTTTCAGACAAAACATGGAAAGAATAATACATGCTGTAATGTTTGAGAGATGTTACATGCTATGGTATTTTTCTTCTTTTCTCCTCCTTTAATTAAATTAGCAATTGCTAATACCTAAAATTAATTTAGAGATCCATCTGCTTAACAAATGTAGCATTTATACCCCTGCAACTGCCTTTCAGGCAGGGGAATAGCTTGTGCATAATAAAGTCAATTGGTTCCTGCTTGTTTCCTGTCAACACCAAGGGAAACCAACAGAGAGTAGGAGGAATTGAAAACAACTCAGAAATTAAAGCAAAAACTTCTTGCCTGTATTGGACAGTCTGTCATTTTGCCCCCACAATCAAAAATCAACTTTCCTTGAGTATTGCTGAACTTTGTCAGAAAGATTTTGTGTTACCTGATTTACTGGCCTCAGCAAAGCTTACAAGTCCCCGAGTTCCTACATGATAAAACTTCTACTGTCTTTAGCTTCATGGATTGCAAATCCAAAAGAGAGTTTCCTGTCCACATAATCTGCAAACTAGATGGCAATACTTCCCACAGATGATGATATTGAGATGATTTTACTATTGATAGTGACAGAGGATAAACTTGGTTTCTCATGATTTATTATTATTAAGCCCCTCCATCAAGTCAAAAATAAATCTGTGGAAAAGCTGGAAAATGTTCATAGCTGTATTAGCAACACTCCCGTGTCATAGTCTCAGCTGCGGAAATTCAGCTGTGCTCTCTTGGCATCCTGAACTTGCTCCAAGCAGACCAACACAGCATTCTTGGCATATAGTTCCAGATGTTAAGGCTTGTTCTGACTACAAACACATTGCAGAATACACAATTAAGTAGGACATGCACCTTAAAACCAAGGTTACAGTGCCATCAGCTAACATAAAAGTTCTACTTAAGAAAATGCAAAAGCATACATGCCAAAATTGCCTCAGAGCCTACACCTTACAGGTACACAGAGTTTTTTATGCCTGATTGGCTGTAAACAGTAGGATTCATTCCTGTAAACAGTAGGATTCATTCCATCTTTGGAATAATAAAGTGTATGAAACTTATTGTTTCATTTAATTACACTCGATTTACAGAATAATTCATAAGCACCGGAAAGATAAAAATTATCTTCCTCTTCCCCAAAGATTTATTAATAAATGTAGGTATTATCCTTCTTCTGATGATTAACTACAAACCCTTGAAATAGCTGTTAAAACATCTGTGGGAAAGGAGGACAGAAAGGACTTCAATTTTTTTATGAAAAAAGCTGTTCTTTAAAATGTAGGTGCTTTAACAATCTCAGTAGTTACTATCACTGACTATTTTCACAAACTTCCCAAGTTTTCACCAGAACGACATGTCCCAAAGCAAACTAAACTATGTTTGCATCTTTCCTTCTCCAGCTGGGTTAAAGATTTTAAGAAAAGTCCCAATCAAGCAAAGTCAAGTTCAGTTGATGTTGCTAATGAAGAACATAGAGTAAGAGTCACCTAAAAACCCAATTCTTTTGTGATTACCAATTAGATGTTACATCTCTGTGTTCACTTAGGAATACAGTAAATATTAAGGCTTTGCCCTGCACTGAGAGCCATGCAAGGAGAGTATTGCTTCCTGGCAGAAATCAATAGGAACCTAAAAGTAAACAGAGGACTGACAAGATTTGTGCCATGGAAGCTAAACTGATTAGCCTAAATTTACTAAGATCAAAAACCTCATTCATTTCAATAATCACATTATTAAGAGAGCAACTACTTCCAAAACTGTAATTTAGGAATGTAGTAGCATAGGTATTAAACACATAGCTTTATAATATATGTAAAACATCTTTTTCTCCAGATATGTGAAAAAATTTCATGTCATGTTAGCTGTTTATCACTGGTTTCTCTCATCTGACTAGCTACAGGCAAGCAGCAGCACCATGTTTCATTTCCCAGACAGAGGATCAAGAAAGGGGATATCACTGTCATTTTTATTCCAGCTGTGAGAAGGCAGAATGTTGTGATGTTTCTCCTGACTGACAGATGAGTGAAGAAGTCAACCAACTGTGTCCTATGTCCTATGGTTCAGGTTATTTCCTTCAGAGAATATCAAAATAAAATTGAAAAATAAGTTCTTACTATAGAGCTGTCATAAAATAATTCAAAAATCCTATATAACAGCTATCATTCTTTCTTAAAATTGGAAAGGCAAGCATCCTTCTTTGACACAAGCTGGTTCTCAGACTATCTGAAATTCCTATTTGTTCCTGTTGCAACTTTCCTACTTAATTCAAACGTGTTTGTGATTGTTCTTCCTCTCAGAAGTTTCCCTCATCTTGAAAGAACATCCTTCCGCTATGTCACTTTCATTTCCTATTGGACTTAGCTCTATATTAAGCTGAAAGGTAACAACAACAAAATGAATGGTAAAAAATATCAAGAATATTGATTTATGATGTAAAAGCAAGTTCCTGTGTTAGCTCCAGAAAATATTTTTGTAAAATTAATTGCTTGTTGCTTCCTCCACCTCGACCCCTGAGGATTAAACTTGCTGAAAACTGAAGTTTTTAAGGTTTAAAAAACTGTTTTCTTTCAGAAGAAAGGAAAGAAGAGTCAGGACTCTACAGTCAAAGAAAGAAAATAAACAAAAGGGAAATAATTCCCTACATATGAAAAAGAAAAGGAACTTTCAGTCTGAGTGCACCCTGCCATTTTCTGAGTGAAACTTGATCTTGGGATGGGGTGGGGGAAGAAGAGCAGAAGTGGGGAGAGAAAATAATCCAGTTAATTGGGGGCATATAAATGCTGCTGAGGTTTTTTGTGGCTGCCTGATATTCATTAATATAACCTGCCTTTGCACAACATAAGGAATGTAAGAATAGGGATGTGACAGCCACAGCCACTCTCAGCCATAACACAGCTCTCCGGCAGCTACAAAGGTGAGGTACGTGCAAGATGTTCATGAAATCCTTTCATATCCTGGAATATTTGTGATTAGTGTTTCTTTTCCTGTTATTGAGGCGTATCAAAAAGAAAAATACCCACATCCCAATATTTCAAATTCAAGTAATAATCTGGTATCTATTTCAATCATTTGCTTACTCCAAATCAAGAAAAATATGAAAAGTCTTTTGATTATAGTATTTTGTCAAAAGGACCTAGGTGAACAGCAGAAGTCGGGCTGCTTCTGTCCTGGCTGTTGTGCTCAGGGTCAGTGCGATCATTTGAACAGAGGTGGGGATTACTTTCCTAAAAGCAATCAAAAATTCACGCTAAGAAAAAAATCTGGTGTGCCATGTAAGGATGATAAAGAAGATATTTCACTTTGAAATCCAATATCAGGTTGCTCCTGAAAAATTAGTCTCTGTGCCCACCTGCATATTCCCACCTCTGCTATATGTGTTCCAGGAGTCATGAATTAACCCCAACCAAGTGCCAGACAAGCACTGAAGTCAAAGCAAGGGGGAACAGAAGATGGTGTATCAGAATAGGAAGAGAGTAGAAAAGCAAAAGAGCCCTCCTTAGAGAGAACTGATAGCTAAATTAGATTAAGTATATTGAGAAAAAGCAGTCTGAGATTCACAGGAAGGAGATAGCCTGTGGGGAAAAATGTTGGTTGAAGGATTTCTGTGTTAAGTAGAAGTAAGAAAAAAGCAACATTTGAAAGTTAACAGAAAGTGAGCTTATTTTTTATGAACAGCTGGAAGACAGAATAGTGTTCTTGCAATCTGGGAAGCCATTCAAAGCAGTAGCAACAAAAACCAGTGTAGTAGGGAAAGATCCTCCCCAGTCAAGCTACACATATGTAGGGGTATTTTCCACCCATTGATTTTACTATCATGTACTCATTCTAAAAAAAAACTTTTATTAAGATTTGAATGCCCTTTTACTGGTTTTGTAGTACTGGCTAGAAGTGAAAACAGCCCTATTCCTCAGATCTGATATATATTTGATTCTGATAGAGTGCCTTAGCATGGATGCATAAATATGCATGATCTAATTTTAACAGTTCCTCTGAAGCTGGGCAGACAATTTTACCACATAAAGGTCTCAAACCAAAAGTTTTAAAAACAGCTAGTGGGTTTGAATGTTCAGTGTAGCCACACTGAATCTAACCTTCAGGGGGAAAAAAAGAATCTACCGTTTCTAAAAAAATATGTCCTTTGCAACTAAACACCTCTGAAATCAAACCGCCAACATTAAAATTATTTGGGAGTCAGTAGTATTTTTACTATTTTCTTCTTTAAAGATGATCACTAATATAAGAATTCAACTGACAATTCTTAGAAATCAACTTTGTTTTTCTATAAACAACAAATTGTGGCTCATAACAAAACAAGATGAAACACAGTGAGAATGAAAATATTTTGCCCTCTGATTAGTATTAAGTTCCTCCTATGATTGCTCTTAAGTGCACTTAATAATCAACTAATGTATTTATTAGAAATAAAAATATCCAGCTTGCATATCTGTATGAATGGAAGTCTAAATGTAAGTCTAAGAACTGTTCCTTCCATATTTATATTTGACCTTCATGTGCTTGCCACATTCATTATGTATCTTAATCACTTTTTTTCAGTTTTCTTCAAGACCTAACATTAAGTATTTAATCATGAATACATTTGAAATTTGCGTACAGACCATACATATATTTCTAATATTGCAATGAGAATCTGTTGTTTATTTCTGTGGTACCTTCAAATGACCACACACAGAACTCTTAGGAAGGTAATCAGGATGTCAAACTCCAACCTCAACGTTGCCTGTAGCTACCCCAAGAAAAAAGATAACCTCTTCCTTGGGGAACATCACAGTAGATGCATTTATTTTGCCTTTCAGAAAGCTCTAGAAGAGCAGGAATTCCTGTTGCTCACTCCAAAATGAGAAAATTCTGTACTGCCTCAATGTAGTTGCTCCAATTATAGATGTGCCTTTGTCTTCTGCAATCTCCAGAAATTTACTTGATGTTCCACACAAAATAATGAAAGTGTATATGCATATCAGTACATTGTAAAATAAAAATTTGTCCTTTATAATAGAAGTTTGACTTCTAACACTAATTTACCAGTTTTTTTTTTTTTTTTTTTTGCTGCTTTAAGAAGTTCACAGAAAAATTACAAAATTAGAATCTGTACCAAACTAAATAAATAATTTGAACATCTGATGAATGATGAACAGTTTTGGCTGCCTAACAGAAAAAAAAAAAAAAAAGTTATAGATCTTGTGTAATTAAGTATTTCAGCCTGGAGAAAATATATGAGAAAAGAGTCACAGCAGGCCTCCAAAGCTTTGAAGTTAACAGTTCACAATAGAAGAGCAAGGCAAAAACATGAAGTTATACAATGATGTTGTTAAAAAATATCTTTAGCAGACAAATAAATTAACAAGGTATGAAAGACCTTAAATTAAGTCACATCAGCTCTGGATCTGACATCCAGAGCAAACAAAACTTGCAAATCCACTTCAAAGTAATCTTCAAATTGTTTCTGAGATAATTTTTGTTTACTTTTGACTCTGGTTTTGTCATTGTTGCTTACTGAAGAACTTAAAATCATTCAGCATTTTATACGGTATATCACAAGAGAGTGACAAACTTGAATATGTTATGTGTGTACTATGGTTTTGCAGGAGCCGTGACCCTGAAGAAACATTCAGGTCCTGTGGGATTCTGACACTCTTTGGTGTCCTGCTTATATAGTCCAGGTTGCTGTGGTCTTTCTCTGCTACCAGGGTGGTTTGGTTCATCCTCAGTTCTGTTTGCCAAGGCCTCCAAAGCTTTTCCTGCAGAGCTTCTCCTCACATTCTGTACCCAGCCTGTATTTTTGTAAAAAAGTTCATCCGACCTTGGTGAAGGAATTTGCATTTGACTCTACTGGTTTTACAAGGTTCCTCTTCCTCATTCATCCACTAGTCTAGGTCCGTCTGTCTTGAGTAAATTAGGTTATCTCAGTCTGATGTCAGCTGCAAACTGGACTGAGAGCATAAAACGTATTCTAGTTGCTTCTTCCAAGTCATTAATAAAGAGGTTAACCGAGTGATATCCCAAAATAAGACCCCTGTGATATTCCACTTATCAGCCTGAATATTGAGTGAGCCTCATTAACCATGGAGCTTCATCATTGCATCTATTTTTTACTCATCTATTTGCCTATCCATACAGATTGTGATATCTCAGTTTGGATTTTATTTTGTGGCAGAACTTGTCAAAAAATTTCTCTGTACACTATATCTATGGTTCTCTCCTCATGCACGAATCCAGTCTTCTGACCCTCAGGTCTAATGACACTGGTTAGACATGATTTACCTTTTGGTAAGTTATGCTGACTGCTCCCAAACACTGCCTTCTCCTTCATGTCCCTAGAAATGTGCTCCAAGAGGGTTTGTTCTACAATTTTCCTAGGTAACAAGGCAAGTCTTTAGACTCACCTTGAGACTGTTTTACTCCCTACATTTTTAAAGATGGATTTTTGAACATTTCCTTTTCTCCATTGTTGGATCCTTTCCCCAACCTCCATGACTTTTCAGATATGATGGAGAGTAGTCTTGTGAGGACATGCCTTGGCCTACAGGCTGTCAGGTCCCACGGACCTGTATGAGTCAAGCCATCTCCAGGATCTCCAATCCCGGACTTGACCCTCATTCACTTATGCTTGTTCTTCTCTTGGAATCCTTTCTTTGGCCAGGGCAGAGATCTTATTGGCAAAGACCAAGGCAAAGAACACTTGGAACACTTCAGACCTGTCTGCGTTCACTGCCAATAAATCCCCTGCTTCATTCAGCTGTGTCCACATTTTCCTTTTTCAGATTTTCACTACTAATGTACCAGTTGAAGCTCCTTAAGCCCTTCATGTACCTTCCAAGCTTCATCTGTCATTGAGCCTGGTCTTTCCTAATACCATCTGTACATGGTATGGTAATGTTCCTAAGTTCTCCTTTGTAGTATGTCACTGCTTCTGCCACAATGATAAAAAAATGAAAAGTGCATAATTTTGCTTGATTTAAATGTCAAGAGAACCATGTTGTATCTCTACTGTTCTATGAAATTTTATACCTTAAAAAGAACAGTGGTTTCATTGCCTTTCATCTCTAGACATTGTTGAAGATAAGTGCATTTATATGACATTGTATGTTTTGTAGTTAATAAATTGGACACCATGAACAAGCTGTACAATCTGTAGTGCTTCCCATTTTAATACATTAATACCTTACCTTTACTAGTAAAAATATCTCTCTACTTTTTATCTTAAAAATATATTTTATCATTTCAACATAAAGAAATCTCAGTCAGATCTGTCACATCTTCCACAATGACAAGAAGCTGATTTTATACAAAATGGAAAGTTCAATAATTTAAAATATGGGTACTATTTTTTCCATTGAGTATAACCTTTTGAACCCAATGTTGTAATGCTAAGTGTTTAACAAGATTTAAAAAATGGACTGACTGAATACAAACACAAACTTCTATAATATAATTAGAAGTATATGTTATTATGCATATAAATCTTTCAACTTTAGAATCCCCTGTTGAACATTCAGAGTTGAAAAACTGTTTTATAATCAGATTATAATGTAATTATAGCTTCTGAGACCAGTTAAATATCAAAGAGAAAGTAGTAACTTTATAGAATAGACTATTAGTCAAATATAGTTTGCAGCTTTGTTGTTTTCCTTGAAATACAGAGAATTTGCATTTAATACTTACATTAGTTTTACATGGACATTAAGCAGCTTCAACAAAGCAGGAATCAAATCCCTGTTTTGATGGCAATTTACAAGAGAGATCATTGCTTTCATGAATATCAGATAATTTATAATCCCTGTTGCTACTCTCAACAAAATCCATGTTTATAATCAACAGCATCTTCCTTATGAGGAAAGATAATTATTTCTTGTTGGAGGGAACAGATTTCTCATCAAATGCGAATCAAGGAAGTTTAAGTAGAAAACAATGGTAACTTGGAAAAGAAATTTTAAAGGCTTTTGAAATGTTATATCTACATAATTGGTTTAAGTGATTGAAGTAAAAGTCTTTAATATCCTAGCTGTGATGATCTATGGAAGTATTCATGACAATTAGCATATCTCATTTCACACTCTTCCTTTCTTCAACCAAATAGAGAAATATCTTTTTTTTCTTTAAAGAAACTATGATTTCATAGCACCTGGTGTAGACCTTTCTGTCATGAAAGACGAGACAGTATTGATATGTAAAACTCAAATCCACAATTGGCTAATTGGGCATTTACAATGTAAATTTGTGAAAGAAACCACTTTTAATGAAGTGAAACTTTCTGAGAAATCTGAAAGGCTTCCCATCCAGCTTCTCCATGAACCAAAGATTTTTCAATATAAAGCAAAGAGAGCCGCTCAGCCACTGGAATAACCCAAGAGGCTGGAGAAGTTTTTTGAAGTACGGACTTGCATATAAAAACTCCCAGCAAAAATTTCTTACCAGAATTAACATTTCTGTTGGATTTTTTCAGTTTAATTTAAATACCTAAGTAGCCAGTGGGACTGATACTTGAACTTTGATCTCCCTGATTCTAAATCACTATCTTACCTACTAGAATTTTTTTCTTTTTAATCTTCCCATTCCACACCTGGAAAATAAGGGACTTTAGAATTAAAATTCTGTAGGACTGTGTTATGTTGATAAATGAGTCTAGTGTACAGAGTCCCCAGGGATATAAGTAGTTCAAATTTTCATTGTAATTTATTTTCTTTTAAAATAAGATTATTGATAAATAGATTTCAAAGTTAGTTTTCATGTATACTATGACAATTCCTAAAAAAATTGGTGGTAAGATGCATTTCTTGGTGATTAATCTTCTTAAAATGCAAAGCTAAAACAATCAAACAGCATGTAAATATGAAGCATTTTACAACTCTCAAGCACTACTTCTCATTCATAGTGCACAGCAGATAAACAGGATCTTAAAAAATTGAATTAGTGCCATAGAATATTCATCTCAACTATTTCTAAAGAATGTTTTTTCTCCAAATAATCATATTATCATTGCCAGCACAATATCTACAGCTGCACCTGTTAGATGCTTCTTCTCTCCCTGAAAGCACATTAGATTTATATGTGTAGCATGACCAAAACTGCAAATATTAATTAATCTTTACAGCTAGTGACTGAATGAGTTTGACTGGCACATACAGTCCCGACAAAGAGAAAAATTGTGGTAAATAACTTCACAGGATCTGTTTGGCAAAAGCTTTTCAGGAATGCATAACATATGAATGCTACTTCAGTAGAGACTGAAAGGCATTTTTTCACCAAAATTTTGGTATTTATTACATTGAGTAATCAAAGGACACATTTTAAAGAGATGTATATTTCACAACATTTATATATATATTTTTTTAGTGTACATCTTTTGCTTATTTAATTATCAGTTGGACACATAGAAAATATCAGTCTCCCAGAAATAAAACAAAACATATTGGTGGCATTTGTGGAAAATGGGGGAGTTATTGTATTATATACATTTATCAAAGTCATGGGTACTTCTGTTACATTTCTAAGCTAGTTAAGCCTGTCTGTAGAGGCAAGCGTTAGAGAAAGCAAAAAGGAAGAGAAAGTAATTGGAAGAACAGATTCCAATCTAAGCTAGGCAACTAGATTATGCCAAAATTTTAAGATTCTAGGGGCACATTCCTCTTCAATATATACTTTTGGACAAGGTAAAAAAGAAAATACTTTTGAAGTAGTAGAGAAGATGTTCTTTTTTGCCTAGTTTAAGGTTCTAAAATTAATTGCACCTTGAAAATATATCAGTGAACAGTAGGAATGAAGTTCAGACATGATAAAAAGGCACTATGTCCACATGCAAGGAAAAATTACAAAATCCAAAAGGTTCCAAAAACTTAATAGCTTTACTTAGTCACAGAAAATTATTTTAGCATCAAAAACAGTTTGAGGGTGCTGTTTTTTAAAACTATATATCTATGACAAAGCTGCAATTACCTCATCATGCTGTTATGCTAAAGGATGATAAAAACCACTGCAAAGACCAGCAGGTTTCAAACCCAAGCTCTTCAGGCCATAACAGCTTCTGATGCAGGTAATGGAGATATGCCAATTTTATTGTCATTTGGACCTTATCTGAAGAATAGATAAATTTACATGATTTTGTGGGGGCAGTACCCTTTGGTCATGCTTTGTATCACTGGATTCACAAGCAGGCAAAGAGAAGTTGGTGCACACCTATTTTAGAAAGTACTGTGGCTTAATAAATTAACAGCTTCAGCTTAAGAAATTAACATTCAATAGGTCATTAGATGTGCTTCAATTTTGAATTATTACAGAGTATGGTATCACAAAATTATATGGAAATTCATCTAACTCTTTAGACCAAGAAATAATATAGGAAAAAAAATCAGTGTAATTTAAATTTGCTCAACTTTTCTCTTACCTAGAATCAAATTTCACAATGTCTTTAGAATTTACTTACAATACCAATTTATGAACATTCTGAAGATATTGGCTCTTATATAAAACTGCAGAAATAGGTGGTGAGTGCACTGCAGTTGCAGCAAAAAACCTGGACTAGGAGCTATTTGTCACCTCTGAGATTTGGATGAATTAATTCACTGTGGACATCAACACTCTGGAAAGTTGTCCATACTATATTTTCATGTAACTCAGCATTAAAATCAGCAGGCACTGACTGTAGTAAGTTCTCTGTTAAGTTACAAGCTCATTAAATGGCGCTCTAAATCACAATTAAACCTTCTGTGGTACTAATCTCCCAATCTGCTGATTGCACTCACTAAATTATTGAGCTGCTGAAAGTAAAAAAAAAAATAGAAAAACAAGTAACTCTGGCTTTAAATGGACTTTGGACACAGATAAAAGACTTATGCCACCTTGAAAAAAAGAAAAAAGAAATTGACTTTTGCTAAGAAGCCACCTTGGCATCTGTTTAGATCATTAGTTAGTCTCAGAGTCAGGAATGGGTCTAAAATTGCACCATGTCTTTGTAAAGCTTACAATCAGAGAGTAGAGATGTCCTCAAAACTACAGTGCTCTTAGCTCAATGTCCAAAGGGCACAGTAGTGGCCTTGTTTCCAATGCTCTTTTGTTAGCTTTTGCTGGTCTCTCTCTATTCATCATTTCTCTGTCTTGTTTAATACTTTTTCCTGCTAACCCTTGTCAATACCTCTTTTTTGTGTCCTCTACCATTGATTGACCTTGATTCATTTGTAAGAGCATGACATGATGAAGACATAACTGCTCACAAAGAGGCAAGAAGATTTGTAACAGGTACTCAGTCTTATAGATAAAGAAACTTCATTCCAAGAAAAGAATTCTCGTCATCCATTCTGGGAAAAGAAACATAAATAACAGTCTTTGGAAAAACAGTTAACAAACCTGCTGGCCCTGTTTGTGCCTCTCCATTCTCCATACCATATAACCAGTGCCTGTGCATTTAAATAATGCACATTTCTTAGATCTCTGGATGAATCCCCCTCCTAACATTTATTCTTGTCAGAAAAAAGAACCAAACCAACTGGGTAGTAGGCTACAGTTACACTTGCTCATTCCACGGAACAGCATTAAATATGGCTAAGTTAAATACATTCCGACTGTGTTTTGAGAACTGACAAATTTCCTGTACAGCATTTAGTCTATGGTAAAAAACCTGTTTTATATGCAGGCAGATGGTTGCTCAGTTGTGATGAATGTCACAGTTGGCTCAGCTGCGTGGGAACGACTGCTTTAGTATTGCAGGCCAGCCCAGGAGAGCGGGCACTTATCCCTTTGATGGTAATACCAGTGAACGTATGCATGAATGTATGAATGTAAGGGGCTGAATAGCTGCATTGAAAAATCAGTGTCTTTGCTTCTGATGAGAATATGAGTCAGCTATAGGAAACAGAAAATTTGCTTTTTCTTGCCTGCAGATTGTCAAGAAACCATAAACATGTTAGTCAAGAATCAAGACTACATCATTTTAGGTAAGATTCACTACCAAACACAAGGTAGGCTACTCCTATGTATGTTTTGAAGGCTTTCAAATTTTCTGAATTCTTATTATCTATGTTGGCCCTTGCCATAATGATGTTGACAAGTTTTAAGTTATTTAAGCTACATGTTTTCCATGATATATAGAAAGGAAAATACAAATTACGCCCCTTATTATATTAAGCATCCAAATACCTATGATGCATATTAGATACTTGCCTTTAAAATATTGTTTATTCCTTTAAAATGCTGTTTGAAGTGTGGCTTCAATCAAAGCTCTAAAATTTGGTTATATAAAGAAAATTTCAAAAATTATACAAGTTCTTCCATCATTAATGAAACCTACAGAAATAATTTTATGCAAATTTGTTGAAAGACAAACTCATGGGCCAGCAGTGAAAAGTTCTTTTAATAGGTAAGTTGGAAGAAGCCATTCTTGAACCAAAGGGATATGAAATGTTAATGCTGGTAAACTCTTGTCTATAGCATTGCAAATTGTAGAACTCTAATATGACACTAATCATGTTATCACTCTTCAAAAATAATGGTCCCAAAATTAAATATAATAACTGGGAAGTCCACTTCAACATTATTCAATAAACTAATAAGCTTGTTAAAAGAAAATAATTACTTGGCTGCAGTATTTGAAGAGCATCTATTTATTTTGAAACCCTCTGAAATGAAAGAGAAAAAAACTGAATAAATCTTAGCACAGGAATAAACTTTCCCTCTTGGATCTCTTGATTGATTAATTAATATTTAGTAGGCTCTTATATATGAGGCCAAACAGCTGAATGCTTAGAAATCAAGAAAAGAGAATCACAGCCTCTGAATCATAATCCTATGAACGTCCATAATAAATATAGATTTTCTTGTCATATTCATATGCTACATGAAAAAAAAGTTATTAAATTAGAATTTACATGTCTCTCAACCACTACTCTTCTAGCTGCTTGAGCAAACTTGGAGTTCATGTCTGGGTTGGGGGCCTGGCCTGGTGAGTCTAAGCCAGAGGTTAGCTACTTGTTCTTGGTTTAATTGTGAGAGAAAATACTTTGGGGAAAACTTCCTCCGTTCATCAAAAGCTTTAATTAGCAACCATATAATACCAGGACTGATCAGATAACTCCTCATTCCATGAAGGGTTAGTAGATATTTCAGTAGATATTTTTCTGCTTCTGAATAAACATGACAATAACATGGGCTAAAATGTTAGTACCAATTTCAATTTTAAAGCCCACAGACTCAAAAATTTAGTCCCTTTAAAAAAAGAGAAAAACAAAAAAACAAACAACTAGAAGAACAATAAGATATTTTCTGAACAAAAAATAATGAATCAAATGAATTTTTGCTTCTTAGCTGTAAAGATGACTGCATCATAAATTACTTTCTCTCTGGACATCAGAGAATCCAGGAGGGGAAGAGGAAGAGGAGGAGGAGTGAGAGAAACTGCCTCTGGTGACTGTCTCATAAGCACAAACTCCTGCTCAAGATTATTGCCAGAGGCTCCTAAACCAAATCAATACAGAAAGAAACACTTTTACAGTTAATGATAACACCATAAGGTACCTAACAATATTATTATTATCTGGCATACAAGAGACTTTTGCTGGACAGAATGTTTCAGAGAGGGTGGATTGCCTATTGTCTACCTGTGGAGTTGTGTGTCATTACAGTATATAATTACTGAACACCAGAATTTTATACAATACAGGGCTAACACTAGAACAGAGCTTTTGGAAAAGCTCTGCAGAACTAGACTGACTGCTTCCTGCAGAATAAATTAAATGTAGAAATTTAGGTAATTATTCTTAGGTGCTGTGAGTTTTTTTCAAGCTGTAGCAAACAGACTATTGCTAAATTCTCTAGAGAGCCTGGAGCGGGCAATTTGTTAGGTGTGCTTTATATTAATTTTGTTTCCTAAGATGTTAGAGGTATAAAGCAGTGACAGATCATTCTTAGCCTGTGAGGGATTCAATTACAGCAGTTATGTCTAGACCAGAAAAGAGAACCACCTACTTATCACACCCTATTCAGAAAAGGAAATCTGCAACAAACCTGTCAAAGGTGTGTCATGACAGAGAGTGAAAGAGCAAGTAAGTACCCCATTCCTAAATTAAAATTCATCTTTCCATCAGCAGTAAGCCCACATTTTGAAAGAAATATCAGTCTTTCTCCAATCATAGCCACAGTCCTCTCTAAAAAATATTTCCAAGGTACGACAGCAAAGAGACAGTGGAATTTTTACTTTCTTTACATACTTGTGTAGTCCTCTGGGAATAGAAGCAAGAAAAATATTCCTCTAGAAATAGAAAATTTCATGCTAAAGAGGAAGAAAAAATTCTGTTCTTCTGTAAGAGGATGAAAATTATGGAAAATTATTCTGAATTTTTCTTGTATCATGTTAGAAACTGAAATCTACTGATAGAAGTTATTTCAGGTCATGGTGCCTAATCAATACGGAAGATAAATAAAGTCTGGTCTTCTAAATTAATTGAAAAGTATAACTTCAGAACACTGACTTGTTTCATGTAGCTGGTTTCTTCTCCATTTATCTTACCTAAATATTTTTCTTTCTGAATTTTTACTTTTCTATAGGGTGAAAAGTGGAGTGAGTCTTCCCCTAAACCAGAGTAGTAAGAAAAGCAATAGTTTGTTAAAATTTTGAAATCTATTAAATCATCACAGCTCATACCACTGGGTGTGGGTGCTGTGTGGTTGTCAGAGTCAGTGGAAATGAAGAAAAATTTTCTATGAAAGTCAAGTAATGTTACCAAATATAGACTGCTTTTTCTTCTGGAGGCTGTAAGTTAACTAAAACAGCTATTTTGTTGTGTCAAGAAAGACAGCAGTTTCATATTTATAGGCTGAGTAAATAGTACAGTGCACTTAGGGCTCTCAAATATAACAAATTGGGTCCTAATATCCATATCCCAGTTTATGATTGAAAACTCTATCCCATTTCTTTATTCCAACTATTTTAGCCTGACAGTGAAGGATGATGATCTACCAACTAGCAAGGAATAAAAAATGCTACATCAGGTATAATGTGCTTAAACAGAGAAGCTCTGTACTAAGGCTCAGAATTCTGCATGGTTTCAAGAATATAAACAGGCAGATAAAATATTAGCCCTTCTCTAACGTGAACGTGAACGTCTCAAAAATTGCAGCTAATATAACATACATATCATTTGGCTTCTAAAATTATCAGAATTCTCTCTATTGAGATCTTTCAAGCAGCAAAAGCACTGATCTTAGTCTGAGCCCTAGATTAACTTAGAGATCCAGAAGCCAAATTATTAAGCAGA
Organism: Zonotrichia albicollis; assembly: GCF_047830755.1. Classification (NCBI taxonomy): domain Eukaryota; kingdom Metazoa; phylum Chordata; class Aves; order Passeriformes; family Passerellidae; genus Zonotrichia; species Zonotrichia albicollis. The sequence continues at coordinate 66,897,922 of NC_133822.1, forward strand.
GTGGGGCCAGGTGTTAGCAGATGGGGCCAGATTCTAAAGGGAGATTTTTCAGAATCTTTCAGGAGAAAGGTGAAAAGTGGGCATTACTACGCAGCCAGGCAAAATGGTGTACAAGATGTGTAGGATTAGAAGTGACAAAGAAACTGAGCTTGCACAGTTGTGTAGAGGACCAGAACTATGCATGTTTTGTCTCAAATATTCTGAGTATTGGTGCAGGAAAGGTGGTCAGAGGAGGGTCCTGAGAGGTGGGGCAGAGATGTTCTGAGCCAACATCCTGCTCCACCTGGAAACTTGTGCTCAGTGTTGTCCCCCCCTCCCTGCCAATTTGCTTCCTGGAGAAGGGCTGTCAGCCCTTGTGTGAACAAATATCTGAAAAGTCTAAATTTACATCAGAGGTGTACACCAGATAAACTAAAAACGGGAGTAGATTGGTCCAGCTCTCTCTCTTTTCTCTCTCTCTTTTTATTAGGCTTTCCTTCTCACCCTTTTCCCTCTCTTTCCTCTATCTCTTTTTCTCTTGCTTTCTCCTCTCTTTCCCTTTTGTTTTCTCTGTCTTGCAACTCCAGCTCTAAAACATGCATGCAGCACCAAACTGAAATCTAAGGACTGGTGATACTCTTTGTTTCCTTCACTTGCTTTACCATGGCATAAATAGCATAAGAGAGCCCTGACACATGGTGCAGGGTCTGTTCTGCCTGGTGGGAATTCATAGAGGACATCTTGGCCCCTAGTGATGGATCACAACAAGGTGAAGACGAGAAATAATTGTGATCCTAGAACATTCACTGTGTATGGAATTCTAGTTTCCTAAAATTTAAATTTAAAGCTTTTGACATCCCAAAGTGGTTAATAACTTTTATGGCTAGTCTTAATCACGCAGTTATCTAAACATCAAGGAAAAAAAGTTGTTTCTTTGCATATAGTATAATGATGTCACTACATGACACTTCCTCAAAATATGTAACATTTCCATAGATGAAGAATCATGATAGTGCTTAGTTAGAAGACTGAAAAGACAACTAGTCCAATTAGATTAGTATAAAAAAAATTACTATGTTGACATTATAATGACAAGTGATACCTTATTAAAATTCTGCTTGTCTCTAGATCAGGGTAACAGCAAAGCCTTTATAGTCCCAAGTGCATTCTCCAGATTATCAAAGAGGAATAATGTTCCAGTGAAAATTTCTAGACCTATCTCAGTGCTGTTATCAAAAGGTTGTGGAGAGGAAGAAATGTCTTTCAGGCAATAGCAAAGATCAGGTCAAACAAGTGGAAGGCAATATATAACAAGCCAGAATTCCGAAAATTAAAGAGAAATCTGATGACAAGGTTGTTTGGATTACATGCTTCAAGGAAAGAAAAGACTGAACAATCTATGAGAGAAATTTAATATGCAGGAGATGTTAAGCACAGTGTCTTATCCAGAAGTAGATTTAGATATGATGAAATTTAGGTATCTGAGGATGATATTCATCTGCCCTAATTTAGTGTTTAAAGTTGTAAATTAAAGCTCTATTGGCTTATGATAGAAGAAATAGGTAACACGAAGGGAAAATTCTCTAATTACCCACATAAAGGGTGGTGGTACCATCTTTAATACCCAAAAGAATCTGATGTAAAGAGATTTTTGATAAAAGCTCCTTGTAGATAAAGGAAAGATATACAGAAGTGTTCACTTTAATATAAAATTCACTAATTTTTAATATTTGAGTTGTGCTGGTTTAATTATTCTTTCTCTTTTTTTTTTTCACAAAAAACAGGATTATACCAAATGCAGTTCTTAATACAATAAGCATAAGATGTAGAGAGATGTGGCAATATTCAGAACAGAAGACATGAGATTTTAAATCTAAATAAGGCTGTATTTGTGTGCGTATCTATTTTCCTTTACCAAGAATAAAGACATTAGTCACGATACAGTCACACTAACAAAAAAGTTCAATTGAGAACTCTAAGTCAGTGAAGTATAAGTGAATCTGTAAAATTAACTTAATGAGAACATTCACATATGGAGCAATAATTTTTTGTTCAAAAAGTTTTAATATTTAAAAGACAGCAGTATAATACAAAATTAACATTGTTTAGTAATAACTTTACAAAAATTACTGAATTTTGTAATAAGACTACATTGCTGTTAGGCTATGACAATGTTTTAAATAAGTCAGGCTTCCTCTATAACCTAGATGTGATCCAATACCATTGTGTGCTTTTGCATTGTCATTTTCATTTCAGTTATATTAATTGCTGTCATAAGATCTTTTCAATAAATATTTTTTGTGCTTCCAAATGGTTACAAAGCTGATATATTATGTATATCTACCTAAGCAAGATTCTCTATCAAGTTCTGAAATATCTTCTTTTCTATTGTAAGCAATAGAAAAGTAAAATGATACTCTTAAATTTGCCCAGAAGCAAATGAAACATTATCCATCAGACATATCACCTACAATTCTTGCAAGTCCCTAGTAGTTTTTAATCTTATTAATGCTAAATTCTTTCATGAAAAGACTGGTGAATTTGCTTCTCACTTGTTTCCATGGAACTGGAAAAACACTTTCCACATTGTAATCTACCAATATTTTTAACATACTAGTTTATTTCTATCCCTGCTGCTCATTACAAAACTCCTTATTCAGAGTATGGATCTTCCTTTCATTGCTTCTGTATGTTGCGATAGAAATTTTTATTTAAAAGGAAAAGCCAAACCAGATTTTCTATATGACAATAAAACACAGAGGGCTATTTTTCCTATCTATTATTCCAGGTTTATGCTGGTCTAATTCCACTGAAGTCAATGCAATTACTGTAGAGTAAGAGAATAGTGTTGCTGCAGTTATTTATACCCAAGCTTTTAATGTGTTTGGGCACATGCAGATTAGAAACTTCTGAATGTCAATTAAAACTGATTAAAACATTTGATGCTATGCCTTTGCAGAGTAACAGTGTCTACCATGTGTAAATATTTTAAAGTGGCTGAAAGCATTCTGAATCACATCTCTAAAAAATGGTGTCATAAAAATGTGCCACCTCCTAACAGACCAACCAGACCCATTTCAATCAGATGGGTTGGTGTCAATCTTACTGTAGCAATATACAGGAGTGTTAGGATCTGAGATAGGATTTTAGCTTTTTTGAGTACGTGGTGTAAATGGACAGGAGGGTATGTATTCTGGTCTCTGGTAACCCTAGGGTGTTAAATATACTTGATTTTCATGTGAGAATGAAGACAGGACTTGCCAAATATTCTTTAAAAAAGTGAGTATATCACGTGCCATCCATTTCTGCCCAGAAAGGTCAGGCCAGCAGTTCTTATGCTTTGCTCCTGTCACACGCACACACGCACACACACACACACACACACACACACACACACGTACACTTTAGAAAGTGACTTGGAAACTATGAACCTCAGCAATCTTCTGGCAAGAAACACAGCTTCCTGAAAGATTTAAATTCATTAAAAAGTATATTTCAGCAAAAATGCATTTTCCCAGAAACATTTCAGCCAGCTTCCTGGACAGTAAGAGTGTTTATTTTCTCTAAAAAGTATTGTGAGCAATAACTTTGTCGAAGATGTTATCGCTCTTACTGTTATCTGAAGCTTGTTCTTCTACAAAAGATGCAGGTTAAATGACAAAAGGGACATTTTAATTCAGACCATTCGTCAAATCTATGATACCACTTCACAAAACAATCTGTCTTTGGACTGGAACATTGACTGACAAACTCCCAGCTTACAGCACCTGTTTCATAGCTCACAGTGAAGATTTTATAAATACCTTGCAGTCATCTTGAGAAATCATTCATTTCATGATATGACTGAAAGTCGTTCCTGGAATTATAGGCATTCTATTACACTATTTAACTGTTCCATGGAGTCATTAAATGAAATGCCTAAAAGTGTCAGGCATTTCGTGAAATGGCTGGTGTCAGTGCTTTAGTCATTGTATGAAACTTAGCATTATGACAATCTATTCACTATTGCTGTGAAAAATCAATTTTTTCCAAGGGAAACAATGTCCTATCAAAGTCCCACTGATATAAATAAGCAGACATATTTTTCATATACTCCTCACAATCTCTCAGCTGCTGCAGGCCTGAGGCAGAATGCCTTTCCTGAGTTTGCTCAATCAGACAGACCTCCTCCACTTTTGAATTGTTTCTGGGAGGTTATGTATCAGTACTTGTCATTTAGAGAATGAACCAAACCACAGGGAATTTTTAGTTTAGTCTAGTTTAGTTTAGTTTAGTTTAGTTTTTATTGCTAACCCACACACAAGACTGAATTTAGACTTGCTTAGTAATGTACAGCACTAATGAGATAGAGATAGTAGAAAGTAGGAGATAATAAAAACACCCACATTCCTTTAATTGAGTCCGACAGAATGAATCCACAGAACAGTTTAGTATCATAAAAGACATAGATGAAAAGGGTCTGAAAGGGATTGGTTTGAAAAGTAAAACCTGTCATGGGAAATATTGTTAGAATTAATTGGGTTTGTGTCCCAAGCAGCTTCTCCAAGAGAGGAAATTATTAATGGCAATTGTGGTTCACTGTTCTGAAACTTTACTGACGGAGATCAGGGTTTTTTAAATGCTGTGGAGGCTGAAGGAAATGTAAAATTAGGAAATGTAAAAAAGGTAAATGCAAATGTTCCGAAGTCAAACTAAAGACCTGATTTCCTAGTTCTGAAAGCAAAAGTTGCTGTGTTACCATATGGCTGTAAAGTGAAACATGAAGTACTTATGAACAAAATTATTATGGAAGGACTTTAAAATATTTTATTTTAGGTCAATATTTATAATTAATAATCAATTATTGTACATACAATGCCTAAAACTGTTATTAATTATATAAACTACAAGACAACTAATAGCAAGAAAGCAAGAATCATGATCTTGAAGTGGATTTAAAGGATTTTTTTGTTGTTGTTAATGATATAATTTATCACATGGAAGATACTTGAATACTTACAACTTCCTTCTTTTTATTTGCGTGCAGCTAGATTTGGGAACTTTCTAGTTTCTCCATGGGTGAAAAAAACCCCAAAAAACTAATAGAGCAGTCATGAGTCAATTAATGAAGAAATGAGAATTAGTAAAAATGAAAAAAATTCCACGTAGCTGGATCTTACATTCTACTGAGGAATGGGAAATTAAACTTCTTGCCAATAGGTAATAGAATAATCTACATTCACAGTTACTAAAATTGTGAATAGGTCTTAAAAAAACAATTCTAGATCTCATGAGGTGTTTCAGAAGTTTTTGCAGGTTTACTGAATCAGGACACTCCTGCTGGAGTTAGCTTACTTGTTTATGAAAACCTTTTCCCATCATCTTTCTGCTAACGGTTGCCTTTGCTCATTCATAGTAGAAGGAAATTAACATCAGGTGAACAGATTTGCACAGTGGGCAGTGTGTGTAAGCAGACACCATCTTATAGTTGTTTAAATAATTTGGGGACATTTGCAGAAAACACCTGGCATGACTTTCATTACTGTTATTTGATGTGCCTTGCACTGAATTTCTCCAATGTGAGGAAGTTACCTCAAAACCTAGCTCTTCAACATTTATGATAGAACATTCCATTGCAGTCAATCATTTTTCCTGCACTAGGATAGTAGGATGGGATCCTTAAACAATTTAGAATTTTCCAAAATCACAATTTTCTTTGTCCTTCTATCTATATCACTCACACAGTGCAAAAAGTTGCTACCAAATGGAAGCTTCCTATAAATCAGCTTCCACAGTGTTTGGTTAGGTGGATTACACCAGAAATCTCAGTATTTTATTAAAAGAACTGAAATAGTGGAAAGCACGTGATGGGCCTTTGCAGCACTTAGATTTCATCAGATTCTTATATGACATTGATTACTTACTATTTTAATATATTCAAAAAAGGCATGGGAATGACAATGATCTGTCATTTAATTTCAGATATTTAGAGGCATCTATTTATATGACTTTTGTTGTTTCTACTGTGAAAATAAACAAGGAGTCCTGAGAAAGTACTTAAGAAAGTTGTCCTGGACTGACTGTCAGAGTATCAAAGTTCTTTGATGTTCCTGTATTAGCTATCTACTTGATAATTTTCCCATATTTCATTGCATTTTCTCCAAAAGCAATACAGAATCTAAGAAAATCCATAAGCTCTATTCTGCTGAATTATATGTGAAAGAGGAAATGATCCAAATTTCTGAGGACATAGAGGGGATAGAGCCACCAGCACTCAGCAGGCCAAGGAGATTTTGGAAGTGTAGTGTAGTAACAGGCCACATTCCTGCAATTGCCTTTTTGTCCCCTTGCATATCCCATAGCACAGCAAGGCTGCAGGGAAAGGCAAATACTGCAAAGGGATTGTACTATAAATAGTAGCAACATTTGATCTTGCCAACAACTTTGTGTGCATTCTGCCCACAAATGTCAGAACCAGGCATGATGCCTCCAGCTTAGCCACGTTTCCCCACTTCTCAGACAAAATGTGGTTTAAGAGTCTCAGTTAAGCATTAAGATTACCATGTTTGCATCATTCAGATAACTCTGTGATGTTATTGGGACTATCAAGGATACTTTTGATCATAATATCCTAACAAACCTTATTAAAATGTGTGTATTTATTTAAATGTCATGTTAACATATTTTACTGCTTTTTTTGGCACACATTGTTTATTCAGATGAGCCAGACCTTGAGGGAGGCAAATGGAACCTGAATTTTCAATCCTGTTCAAATAGAATATAAAGCAAAATCTGGTACTTATGGTACTTCTAGTGCAAATACCGTATAAAATAACAATTGCAAAGGCATACCATTTTTCATTATGAGTACAGAGCTGAAATGTTAAGTGAAATTCAAATTTTTCTGTTAAGACTTGGTAATGGGTGTCTGGATAGAAATTATTTTGAAAGCAATAGTTAAAAAGAGGGAAATCTGTTCTCTCTTATTTTACTCAATAGGTACACATTTACTCCTACAATGAAAGCAGGTAAGATGTCTAAAGTCTGCAAGATTGAATTCTGCTCCTGCATGTTCCAAGACAAATGGAATTAGACAGATTTCTCTGGAGGATGAAATCAGTCACCATTGTGCTGTATGGATAAATTAAACAGAAGAACAGTATGTCTGAGGAGAAAAAATACATTGTCTTAAATTTTCCATGGCAGAGTACTTATATTTCATAGCATTGCATTTATGCTCAATAGCAGAGCTTTGGCACTGCTCAATTGTTGTAACAAAGACCAGAATTGTACTCTGCTCAATTTCTCAGAGAATGGGCCACTTAACCAAATAATGCTGTAAGTGAACAGATAAAAGTGGGCTACCAATTTTGCAAATGATCCTCTGCTACTGCCAAGTACTTCAGAAAGCTGGCATGAGCTTTCCAGCAGGAAATATCCCTGTGTGCAATAGTTCCTGAAGAATGCCAGCTAATGTAGAACAAAGGGGAGTCTGAATGTGTCATGAAGCAGTTTTGAGAACAGAGGGCCAGATATAGGGCTACGGAGTCACACTGGAAATACATTTGGCTCTGAGTTTTTGAACTATGAGTTAGCAATTTCTGTTAGGAGAGCTGGGCATGAAAAGCATCTGGTTGTTTTGGAAACAGGAAATAAGAAGGGCCCCAGAAGACACCAGTGAGAAAAGCTTTTGCTCTTAGCAACTTCATGTTAGCTGAACAAATCCAGCTGTGAAAGCTGCACACTGGTAAATGGAAATGATTGGAATAGAACTTATCTATGCTGCAACAGCTTCTCAAACATTTTCTGTCTTCTTTGAAACAACCAACTTTGCCAGGACACTCTACAATGTCTATTTGGGGTCAAGACAATTTCATTAGATATACAGTAAAGGAAGAGTTTGCAAACAGTAGTCCAAAGGCTAGCTAGGAGAAAACCAAAGTGAATAAATGACCAGAATATCTTATGGGAGTGCAGCAGAAGTACAAACAGTAAAGACAGAAAGAAAGATCCAAGACAAAAAACAGTAAGAGTAAGTGGAGTAATTTGACAAAGCTCTGTAGAAAAGTTTTGATATTCTCTTTTTAAAAACATTTTTAACTGTCTTTACTGTGTCTTGCATTTAAAAACGTGCACAATGCATGGCGTTTCTTGCCTAATTCTCTACTTTGACTCACATTTTCTGCCTTTTGAGCTATTTTTTTCCAATAATCTGCTTTTTCTACATGATATTTTCTTCCTCATTTGTTCTCTACAGAAAATCTGTGCATCTTCTTAATCTTTTGTTTTTTCTTTTTCCAGGATTTGGGCAGCAATCACAAAGAAGGAGAGATGGATTTAATTTATTCTAAATTTTTCAGACCACAGGGGCATCTTTTTTCCTCACTTTAGCAGCACAGCTGAAGAGCATCAGGAGCAGAGTCCTGACTCCCATTTGGTGATATTTTGCTAGCTCCTTCTCAGTTGCTCAAATGAATTGATTGTTCTGCCCATAAGATGTCAATCAGCGAAACACAGGAAAAGGGAAGCATATTTGAATGGCTGTTTACAGATATATTAGTGAGCTAAGGAAGATTCATTTCTGTTTGTCTGCTCACCAGAAGAGTTATTGTTGACAGAGAAAATAAATCCTTTTCCTTGCTCCTTAGCTATAACACCTGCATTTTGAAACCAATAGAGGGATTCAGTGGAAATAGGACTTTTATAAGTCTTCTCAAGGTTTATCAGGTATCCTCCTGAGATAAGAAAAGAACCTGAAATGAAATTAAGATAAAAGAATCTGAAATGAAATTAAGATTGGAAGCACACAATATATTCAGAGAAGAAAGAAAAAATGTTTCTGTTATGATGCATCCTCAACATTTAATTGGGTCTTCACAAACACCTTTCCATTACACATTTTTCTGGTTCACAAAAGAAAAGAGAATAAAGAAGATGCTGTGGGAAAAATCCAAAGTCCTGGAATAAATTCTGATGAGTTTGGGATAATGTTCTGTCTTTGTAGGACTTGACTGTTGTATTCAGAAGGAAAATCATGAATTAATGAAAGAAAATACAAATATACAGCAAATTTTAGATCAGAGGGCTCTCTGAGTTATAGTCTCAATTTAATCTTCACTCAAGATGAATCAGAGGCTCTGTTACTGGCCCTCTCTGTCATGTAGAATTTCACACCATTATTAATATCATTCTCATGAGATTTTTTTAATTGATACTTAGAAATCAGTCAGTGAGAGAACATGAGAGTATTTTGATCAGCAGTCTTTGACATTAATCAAGGCAGAGTCAACGAGGCATTGCTCATTAACAAAGCTCATCTTTCATTGCTTCTGCCCCACCACAAATTCCACTTTATGTTCATGCAAAGAGTATGCAGCACGTTCAGGTACAAACATGGCTTAGAAACATCAACTGCTACTTATGCATTCAAGAGGTATTTTTTACTGTGATTTCAGCCAGGGAAGCTGATTTTCAGAAAGCATAATAGTTATGGCTGACTCAAGTGATGAAGACATAAAGAGCATTATGCAAAAAAGTAGGAAAGCACAAGGATGTCAGAAACAATATAGCAAACTGTTCCAACCCTGCATTTAGATCAATCTCTTCAAAGGAAGCAGGATAAAATAATGCTTTTATACCCCTCAACTGGTCACAAGGAGACAGAAATCCCTCTTCTTCTGCAGAAAAAAGGGGCTAATAAACAATAATTTATGGAGCTATCTGTAACCAAATAATAAAGTTTCACTGCAATATTTCTGTCTACAATCTGGTAACTTGTGTACCACTAAACATCTTCCAGAAAAGTTCACTTGTATCAAGAAGTGTTTTTTATCTACATTTTCAGGCTTGAGCCTTTTGAAGGAGTAAGAGAAAAAGTTCAGTCACACATTGGCTATATGGATTTATGTCCTACAATTTTTAGTTGCATTTGATGTCTTCTTCTTCCTGGTCCAATAAAGCTACACTGCACTGTCAGAAAAATGTAAATTGGTCTTAAAGGGACACTTTTTGGCAACAAGGGATTGATTTAAAAACCCCTTTGTCTAGTTGTTTTCCCAAATTTAGGTGTACTTAGTCCAGAATTTAACTGCATTTTTAAACCCCTGCTAGGTTCATACTTGCTTAAGGACCAATAACTCTGCAGATTAGGGCAGCCTTACCGGGGCTTAGCCTCAAGGTCAGTTTGGCTGCCTCTGGAAATCTCAGGGCCAAGAAAAGAAACTCTGAGCAATCTTTGCCTCCAGCTGCAGTTTTGCCAAGGCTGTGAGACTACAAAAATTTTCTGTTTCTAAAAAGCTGGGACTAATAATACTTTAAAGAATTACCTATATATTTGAGGCAAATCATATAATACTTCTAATTGAATATTTAGAAAGCCCATAGTGTTTTATTTGAGGTACAGATAGCATTAACCAGCTAAATTAAATTCTTTGAAAAAACAAACCATGGAAACTAACAGCAATCAGTACCTTATCAGAATCTATGTGTTTAGAGAACTATTTAGGTACCAATTCTTGACATCAACGTTGACCTTATGTTTGCCATTTATCAGCAAAGTTCATCACAGAATTATTAAGGTGTGATTGAGATACATATTTCAGATCCCTCACCAACTATAGTCAACCCTCTATTGATGTAGCTCATCTGCTTTACAGAAATTCATTATCATTATAAAGTAAAACAAGAAGAAAAATGTGGACACGACAGTTTGGTCAGAGAAAGAGAAAGCCAGATAAGCTTTCCCATTAATTGGTCTGGGAAGTTTTGAGGAGGCAGAGGGAAAGAATGGTAAACAAATGGTAAACTATCTGCAGGTGGTGTTTGTAATAAGTTGTTTTTCTTATAAGACGTTTAGCAATGGATGTCTTCTTAATTAGCCAATCATGTGAAATTAGCCAATCATGTTGATTAAATGACCAATCAGGGCCACCTGTATCAGAACAATTAAAAGAAGGAGTTCCAATAAACTGGAGGTTTCCAGCCTCTTAGCCTTCTAACCTATAGTCTGTGTCATCTATTGTCAGTTCTTGACTCGATGGTGACAGAAAAATATTCCCAATGGCTTTGATAGTGAAGGACTAAAGCAAATGGAAATTACAAACAGTGACGCTACAAATTTAAATTTATAATGGAGAATGCATAATGGAATATGCAACATTGGCATTTTTCTGGGATCAGACAATAAAAATTCTGAACATTTTGTTTAAAATTCAGTTGTTGAAACACACAGAAGATAACAGATACCTTATATGAAGAGGTCACGCTCTTTTTTCTCCAAAGAGCTGGTGATCACCAGCTTTCTTCATGATTGTGCTAATAATTCACATGCTCTTAGGATAGTGAGGGGGCTCGTGTCTGAAATTCAAGCTCACAGATAAGGTACAAGAGCATGGATACAATCTACAGCTCTGTGTTTGCCACTTTGGCTGAAGTCTTGCACAGCTGCCTGACCTGCCCCATGAAACTCAGCACAGGGGCTGGAGGCATGGCATTGCCCTGCTTTGCTTCTAAAGGAGCAGCTGCCACTCCATGGTGCGGCAATCAGGCACTTTTTCCTCTGGTGAACAGGTATATTGGACCACAGTCCAGCCTCCAAGTGACAGTCTGAAGTCATGCTTAAGCAAATTTACAGGATCAGAGACAGCCTGAACAAAACTGAGCAACATCTTGAGCCACAGTTGAGGCACTTAAACGGAAATCCTGAGGTCTACTTTTTTTCTTTTACTGAATTGCTTTTTATCAGAGAATTTGTTACTATGTAATATACATGCAGAGCCTGGAGCAGAGCCAGATAAACTTAATCTTTCCTCCTCCTCCATTACATTCTACATCAAATGACCTGATATGAGGATTAATATTCTCAAAAATTGTCAAGAGCTCTGATACTGCAGTGACAAGGCACCATAAATACTGTAAATAATCCTCCATTTCTTGTGAAATTACTGGATTCTGAAAGGGTAAAATTGGAAACATTTAACTAATATAATTAATTTGTACTGAATTGTTTGGCTAATTGTTAGAAGAATAATGTTAACATAGAGTACATGAGGATCTCTATCAATATTGTTATAGATGGGAATAAAACCCTCCTGATCAGAACAATCACCTCACTGCTGTATGCAGTCTGAGTCCTCCCAGGTGTCCCTGAGTATTTGATTTAGCTTTTGAATCTCCAGTTGAGCTGCAAGATGTGTGAAAACTCAAGTACTCAGACAGTTTTCTATTAGCTCTACATCTGAGAAGACTCAAGAGTATAAATTAATCCTTTCAAAGTCAATTGTAACTTACCTTCATTAAATTGGCTCAAGATCATTGTGCTTGAGAAAATAACATATGACTGACTTATTTAAACTTTTTGCTAAACACTGATTTTTCCCTTACCTCCTCCCTTAAAAATCTGTTTGCTTTTGACATTGACTGTCAGAGCTGAAAGAGCAGGCACATTTCAGACTTTTGATTCCTGAGAGGAGGACGAAACTCTGATGCACATGAATGTGTGATATACTACTATATAAATACCTGGTCCTGAAGAGTCTCTCATCTGACTGGAAGGAGTGGAATCAATGCAGACGAAACAGCAAAGTGGAAATTGCTGTGTGGCCTCTGGTGGCTCTCTACTTTCTACCAATTTAAAAAGTTTTTCCTAGTATTTTATGCCCTCAGAGCTCTCAGTTTCCCAAGACAGTGGCAGAATATAATCACTCACATCTTGGTGAGGGCCAATGCCAGTAGAATGAGTTCTGCTGTGGAAGCAGGTGAAAAGAAGCAGTGTTGAGGTGCAGCAGAGTTCTTTTCATCTTTCCTTCAAACATTCTGAGGTCTTCAAGACCTCCTTAAATCAGTGATTTCTTTCTCCAAACAAGTTAATTTGAGGAACCTCTCTGAAGGGCAATGAACTTTGAGGGGCTGTCCTATAACTACTAACAAGTCTGAATGAATTGCTTTGTAGTATAAAGGTAGCATCAAGCTTTGGAAAGTTGAGGAATTGCAGAGGCACATTTACTGCTGATGCATTCGGATTAATCACCTCATTCAATTCAGTGAGACAAAATGTCAGTTTCCAGTCAGTCTGGTCCATATTGATTTATTGTACTTTTTACAGTATAAATGCCAGTAATACACAAATTAGAGGGGAATGAATTTAGCACCTTAACTTTCCTAATACCTCACATAGATGATCTTTCTTGAGATAACCTGTTCTTACCTTATTATTTTCTAGTCTCAAGTCTTTATGACTTACTGTAGAATCGGCTTTTAAAGACCAATTAATTTTTCCTTTCTTTTCTGTCTTGAAAATATAGCTATATTTTTTGATCAACATCCCTTAAACTTCCAATGTCTGTAACTCAGAATATTATTTTTAAGGAGTATCTATTTGCTTTCAAGTGCTTCTTCATTCCAAGAATTCTTAAAGAGGACTTTCTGGATCACTTTCTTTAAGGCATGATCCTATTTCCAATTAATCCTACCTGAAAGCCTGGTCAGTCTCAAAAAATAACCCAATTTAAACAACTGGCATATATTTCCCATTTTGACAGCGGACGTCAAAACCAAACAGGTTTCAAAAGAAAAAGCTTCAGTGTTTTAGTTAAATGTTTAAATTAATCAAATGCAATCATATCAAGTAGGAAAAGCTTAAACCAAGTTATTGAATGCAAAATACAATTGATTTTTTAAATACTTTAATTTATATCTTCCCATCTAAGCTGTAATAGAAAGATATATGGGTATCAAAGTTCTCACACCATCCTTTTCCACACTGGAAAAAAAAATTACAGTGGAATATGAATTCTTGTGCATTACCAGAGTACAGTGCCCTGGTAGATGATAAAAATTCTCCAGAAGCTGGTCATGAAGAGACAGCAACAACCATGCAACTTTTGACTTGAAAATAGTGTAACACCAAGTTACCAAATCTTCTGGTCATTAGACTGAGACCATATGAGTGTCTGGGCGGACAAAGAAGTATCCTTAGAATTTAATGTTAGAGTTGGAGTCCTTATTTTCACCCTTTTTCTTGATTGGATTTCTGACTCCACTTCCTGCTGCTCAGTACTTACTTCAGCTATCTCTTATCCTGGTTCTTTGGAACATCTCTTCCTGACTTCAGCTTCTCAAATTCAGTGTGTCCTGCACTGACACTGGCTTTCTCAGCTGAGCCTTCTTCTAAGCGTGACTCCAAGATCCTGTAACCCTGGTCATGACTGTGACACATGCTGCTCAAAACTCCATAGGGAGGAGCACCTCAGATGTGTCTAATCTCCCTCTTGTGTTGGTAGAACAGGGGACCAGACAAAAAACAAAAAAAGACCAACTCTTTTGGTTCTTTTTTAAGATGACTTTCTGTTCTTTGAGTATTTAAGGGCTATGTTGCAGGATGTAGAAATGGTATTTTATTTGTAATAAAGAGCTCCAGTTCCAAATGTAAACCAT